>NC_133781.1:4756920-4763271 GCF_003597395.2 Chelonoidis abingdonii
GTGTGCACCACTATGCAAAACTAAGTGGCCCCGCTTAGTGTCCCGAGTGTCGATGGGCGCCTAAAGACCCTGCTCAAGCAGGAAGAGGACTGAATGTGAGCTGGGGTGGGTGCAGGAGGCCACCCGCATAAGGGGGGGCAACACAGGGGAACACTCCGCCGCCCCAGATCACCTCCACTCTGCCTTCTCGCTGAGCAGAAAAAACAGCCCCGCTCTAATAGTCTCCTCCAATTGGCACCGCAAATCCTGAGGAGAGATTAGATTACTCTGTCGTGCTCAGTGGAGCGAAGTGGAGCTGTTGAGGTGCTGCGGACTGCTTCCCAGTTGGGATTACGGTGCCATGCAGGGTCCCCCAGGCTGGGCTTAGCTGTTGCAAGGGGGCATCCCAGTGGGTTAGCTGCCGCAAAGGGAGTTCTCCCATCAGGGTTTAGATTTGCGGACGGGTGTCTCCCCAGGCTGGTTAGCTGCCCAGGGTGCTCCCCCGCCAGGCTACTGCCATGGAAGCGGGTTCCCGCGGTTAGCTTCTGGTTGTGGGCGTCTCCCAGGGGGGGGATTAGCTGCAGACGGGGGTAGCTGCTGTGGGAGAGGGGCTCCCCAGCGGTGGGGTGGATGGCTCCCCGGGTGAGGGGGGTTAGCTGGGGTGAGAGGTGATGCAAGCTGCACCGCACCCTGCTGGTAGCAGATGACAGACAAGGAGTTAATTGCTCAAGTTGCAGTGGGAGTTTAGACTGTGATACTAGATAAAAACTTTTCTACTGGAGGGTGGTGAAGCACTGGAATGGGTTACCTAGGGAGGTGGTGGAATCTCCTTTCTTAGAGGTTTTTAAGGTCAGGCTTGACAAAGCCCTGGCTGGGATGATTTAGATGGGGACTGGCCCTGTTTTGAGCAAGGGGTTGGACTAGATGACCTCCTGAGGTCTTTTCCAACCCTGATATTCTATGATTCTATGAAAGAATTGAAAATGCATTTATTTTTAAAAATTCTTAATTTGTTGGTGCATGAATCATTACTTTGGAATTATTGAAGTTTTAAATTCTGTAAATCAACATTTAATAATAATTAGAGTCTAAATTTTCCTTTCAGATGGATTTCATATAAAATATGGACTATTTGAGAAATTAGTTCTACACACAATTGGTGACATGAAAAAAAAAAAGCACAAGGGTGCTGGATACAGAGGCAAAATAACAGCTGAGAAAGGCAGCCCTCATTGGTGCATCAAAGAAAATGGAAGAAGTTTTGATTGTCAGTTTAGAACATGAAGAATAAGCATGTGTATGAAGGAATTTTATATTTATAAATTGTATATTACAAATTAATTAAAATACAGGCAGTTTTACATTAAAATATCGTGAGATGTGACTGCTTGATCTACCACCATCAGTTAATATTAATTAACATCAGTACTACTGTTAATATTAATAACATTGTTTATGATGATTTATTATAAAAACCAAGATAGCAAAATGACACTCATCTGGACAGTGTTAATCAAGTGAAATGATGGAGTGCTAAGAACAATAAAAGGCATAAAATAACTTATAAAAACAAATAATTAAAAATGGTGAAAAAACATTTACTGTAGATTACAGGAAAGGGGGCCCGTCCAGTTCAGGCAATAGCAAGAGCAGATAAGTCAAATTTGTGAAGGCTGCATGGATCTGCATCTTACGTCCATGTCAGCTGACAGAATTCATTTAAACATACACAGACACAAAACACAATTTGTGTGTGTGTAAGAAATATTTGACTGACTCTGAATCCTTAATCCGGTCCCCTTTTGACAGCTCAGTACGTCCAGACAGAGACGAGCCGCCTTGTCCAGGCAGGGGGCTGCACTGCGCATTAACCATCAAACCGTCTCCCGCTTCCTAAGCCCCAGCTCCTGCACCCTGCCTCTGGTTTCTTATATGTGACCTTCTCCTTCCCCTGCCCACTCTACACCCCTCCAATTTGCCCCTTGGCTCCCCTCTTTATGTCTGTTTTGCAGGAAGCAGAGTCTGGTTGTAGCAACGGCAGAGTAAGGGAAGGGCAGCGCCTGTAACTGCTGCTCAGCAGATGAGGGTTGAACTTCCTGGGTCAGACGCTGCAGCTGCTAGAGCCTCCTTCGCCGCCTCCATTGTAAGCCGGGAGCCCGGGCTGAGCCGCCGCTGCTGCTGCCCAGCGGGGTGTGTGCGGGGAGAGCCCTTCCCTAGCGCCCCTCTGTGCCCAGCCGGGGGGACTCTCTCCGGGGGCTGGAACCAGCCCTGGGGCAGCCCCGGGCTCTGCCGACACCAGCCCCTGAGCCGGAGCCTGCAGGTGAGGGGCGAGACCCGGGGGAAGGGCTGGGGCCGGACAGGAAGGTGACTCTGCACCACCGGCCCCTCCTCGCCCCAGCTTTGCTCTTGGGCGGGCGGGCAGGGGGTCTGCGAGTCCCAGAGCTGCTGCCCTCCCTGACCCCACCTGGCTCTGCTCCCCTGAGCGCCTGCAGGAGCCGAGCCAGCTCCGACAGAGCGAACGGCCCGGGCCGGGCCAGGAACCGAGTCTCCCAGCCCGAGGGGAGGGTGCAGGGGGGAGACGGGGGAGAGACTGGCAGGGGCAGCAGGAGACTTTCCTGGGACAAAGTGAGGGTCAGGGAGAGGAAAAGCCAGTTCCTGCCTCTGCCTGGTCCCCGCGCTGCTGGGGGGATGTGCTGCCCTGGGGACAGTGTCAGGGGAAATCTCTCAAAGTGGATCCTTTAATCATTATAGCTGGAGCACAGAGTGACACTGACAGTTAGTGTTGGCTGCACAGTGTCAGACTAAAGGAGACTCTTCAGTTGCTTATAAGATCCTCACAGTTACTAGATGCATCTGGCCTCTCCTGTAGTCTGGCAATTGCTATGTTTTTCTTTACAGTTTCTTCTACCTTCTGTGAATTTATTTTGGAAAGTTTGATGAGAAGCCAATTAGCCTGTTAATAAAGAGGGAATGGGAACAAGAGCAAGTTACAATTTTACCATTACAAAAAGGATTGTTTCTTTTTAATCAGTTCTAGTGCTTTAAGAATTTGGACTAGACATTTTACATTGACAAAAAAGGAATTTCTAGGTCAGACACAGTTCTCCTCTAGTTTGGCAAAATCTCTTTTGCTGGAGACTTTCTAGAGAATGTAGGAAACAGCCACAAATGTGAGTCATGGGTGGGAGAAAAATCCTTACATTGAGAAACATCAAGAGCTCAATATGTTTAATTTATCGTAAAAAATAAATATATTGGAAGACTGGGAGGTGACTTGATAACACTGTCTGAGTACCTTCAGGGACAGAAAATAGTGGTAATAAAAGGCTTTTTACTCTAGTGGATAAAGGCCTAACATAAGTTGGTTTCTGGACGCTGAAGCCAGATAAATCCAATTAGAAATTAAGCATAAAGTTTAATAGTGAAGGTGATTAACCACTGAAACAAATGACCAAAGAAGTGGTAGATTCTCTTGATGTCTTCAAATCAACACTGGGTAACTTCTAGAAAATATGTTTTGCCAAACATAGGTCTTTGGGGAGATGCAAGGTTAACTGGGTAACAATTCATGATCTCTGACATGCAGAAAGTCGAACTAGATGATCCAGTGGTCCTGTCCAGCCTTAAACTCTATAAATTTTAGGATCTCATTCCACAAACACTCGCATGTTTAATATTAAACTTCTGAATGGTCCCCTGGAGGAGGAGATGGGTCTGTTATAAATAAAGTGATGAAGGATGGGATCTTTAAATATAGGAGCATAATTTAGACACCTAAATCCAAATTTAGGTCACTAATTTAGCATTCTCCTAGAATGGTAGAGAAAGTCTGGGGGAAATCAGGGTTTGAAATGGACTAAATCCCTCCTGAAACCTCCCCAGTCACACTTGCTGGAGGATTTCCTGCACCTGAAGTCTTTAAACCACAAATTGAGGACTTCAGTAGCTCAGACATAGGTCAGGGGTTTGTTACAGGAGTGGGTAGGTGAGATTCTGTGGCCTGCGTTGTGCAGGAGGTCAGACTAGAAGATCATAATGGTCCCTTCCGACCTTAAAATCTATGAGTCTATTCTTGCCCTGACAGGTTGCAGAATAACATCTACATTTTGCTCCAGGTCATCCAATCCATGGAAAGACAGGGAAGGGAAATGGCTGCAGTGGAGCCAGTGACCTTTGAGGAGGTGGCTGTGTATTTTTCCGAGGAGGAATGGGCTCTGCTGGGCCCGGGTCAGAGAGCCCTCTACAGGGATGTGATGCAGGAGAATTATGAGACTGTGACTTCTCTGGGTAAGGATTCCTGTCCTCTCTGGTATTAGAAGCTGGGGGAAGGGGGCTGAAAAGTAGCTGGGTTGTCTTCTGTGCAGGGTTCTTCAATGATTCCCCACCCCCCACCCCGCTCAGTCTGTATAGTCCCCAGCTCCTGTGTGTGAAAGACAGTCACTTCCACATGCCCTCACACAGGACAGCAGAGTCAGGGATTCAACAATGGTGCTACCCTTCCATAACCAAGTTTTTCAAGTGAGACAAACTCTCTCTCTCTTCCCCTTCCTGAGGTTACATCTGTTCTCTTGGGCCTCTGAGCACTTTGTGACCCCAGAGCTGGACAAGTTTCTCAAGTCATGACTCACTTTACCTAAGCGGCCAGATTTTCAAATGAGCTTTATCTGCATCTTGCCCACTTTCTGCCTCAGCCAGTTGTTTTAGCAGGAGGTACCAAGGTGTTCTTCACTCTTCTACTAGTCAAGAAGGGAAAGGACCGGTGTCATGGGGCTGTGGCCAGTTTCTGCTTGTGCTTCTTTCTTCTGCCAGTGTGCTGAATTCTTGCAAAGAGGCTGTTGTTCCTGGTGTCTGTTCCTGGTTGGGGTTGATTTCTGTGAAATTATGATTTCTCTCAGTGAGAGTCATTGGGCTCTGTGCTGAGTGAGGGCTTATGAAGTACCAGTAATTTAATATCTGGGAGTACTATTTTTGGAACAGCACTAGAGTAGAAGAATGTGAGGAGGGGTCTTGTGTTTCAGGCACTGCACTTGGAATTAGAAAATGTAGGTTCAGTTTCATGCACTACTACACACTTGAAGCTCTTGTAAGTCTCTGAGACTGTGACTTTCAAAGTTACCCAAGGGAGTAAGACATCTAGCCCCTGCTAAATGAGTTGTCTGGCCCCTTTGTAATTCACAGTTTTAACCTCTGTGGTCCCACAAGAATGAGCTGAGGTCTGGAAAATCTGCTTTTGAGTAAGAGCTTTGCTTCACTACTGTGCTAAATCAGTATCCCTGCGATCGATGCTCTCCCATTGTCATAATCAGTTCTCCTCAATGAGAGGTGGAAGCTATGTCAGCAGGAGAGCACAGACACTGCTTTAGGTCGATTGTAAGTTACGTTGCTCAGCAGGCTGGGTTTTTCACACCCCTGAGCAATGTAACTTACATCAACTTAAGCCCTTGTGTAGACAAGATTTGAGAGACTTACAGAGCTCAGTCTATTAAGTTCATCCAGAGGAAGATTAAGAGATGTTTTGAAGACATAGGTGCCTACGTGAAGAGAAGATTTCTAATACCAGAGGGCTCCTTAATCTAGCAGCCAAAGTCAGAATGTGATTCAATGAGTAGAAGCTGAAGGTGGGTGAATTCAGGCCAGTCATAGTCAATGGAGTGTATTACACAAGGGTGTGGTGGAGTCTTCATCCTTTCATCATCATCATCATCAATATAGTCTAGCTCAACCACAAGATATGGGATTGATGGAGCAATATTTGGGTGAGGCTATCTGGCCTGTGTTTGACACAGGAAGTCAGACTAGATGTTCATAATATTCCTGTCTAGCCTGTGCATCTAAAAATATATGTTTGCAGATCTGTACATTAGTTGGAAAGCCAGCCAGTCAGTCTTGTCTCTGGTCTCAAGGCCCAATTCAGCAAACCATCACTGGTCATGAAGCACCTATACAATACAGGTGCTTAATTTCATGAAAGTCAATGGAACTCAAGCTCTAAGTTTAAGAGATTTGCTTGACTGGGCACCTGGGAGATTATGGGGGTGCAATAGTTGAATTTGTTAGGATGGAACCTCTCTTGCATCTAGGGAAAGTATGACTTGAGATCAGCAGAACAAGGACAATGGACTTCAAAAAAGCAGACTTAGAGAATTAGTAGGTATGGTTCCCTGGGAAGAAAAACTAAGCCAAAAAAGTATCAGAGGGGTAGGCGTGTTAGTCTGGATCTGTAAAAGCAGCAGAGAATCCTGTGGCACCTTATAGACTAACAGGCGTTTTGGAGCATGAGCTTTCATGGGTGAATACCCACTTCGTCAGATGCAGGTAGTGGAAATTTCCAGGGGCAGGTATATATATGCTAGCAAGCAAGCTAGAGATAAC
>NC_133781.1:4764212-4883764 GCF_003597395.2 Chelonoidis abingdonii
TATATATACCTGCCCCTGGAAATTTCCACTACCTGCATCTGACGAAGTGGGTATTCACCCACGAAAGCTCATGCTCCAAAACGCCTGTTAGTCTATAAGGTGCCACAGGATTCTCTGCTGCTTAAGCCAAAAAAGACTTCAAGACAGCTGACACTTTCTCAGAGAGACAATATTTAAGGCACAGCAACAAACTCTCCTGATGTGAAGAAAAGATAGGAAAAATAGTCAGAGGCCAATATGGCTGCATCAGGAGATTTTTCAATAACCTGAAAATTGAAAGGGAATCCCACCAAAGTGGATATCTGGAGAGATTGCAAAGGATGGATATGAGAGAGTAATAGAAGCATGTAGGGACATGACTGGAAAGGCTAGGGCACCAAACATGTCGCACATAGCAAAGGATGTAAAAGGCAATAAGGGGTTCTTTAAATACATTAGGAACTAGAGAAAGATGAAGGAAAGTGTTTGTTCTCTACTTGGTGGGGAAGGAGAGCTAATAAAAGACAATACATTTTGCTTCAGTCTTGCCTAAAAAAGTGAATTGTGACCAGACGTTTACCACATCTGCTATTAAGAAGGAAGACACACAAGCCAGAATAGGAAAACAACAGGTTAAAAAATACTCTTAGATTTATTCAAGTTGGCAGGGCCTGACACAATTCATCCCCAGGTATTTAACCAACTAGATGAAGCAATCTTGAATGCAGTAGCAATTTTCTTTCAGAACTTATCGAGGTGAGTGAGGTCCTAGAGGACTGGAGCAGGGCAAACGTGGTACCTATCTTTAAAAGAGGAACAAAGAGGACCTTGGGAATTATAGATGAGTCAACCTAACTTTGATACCTGGAAAGATACTGAACCAAATTATAACAGTCAATTTGTAAGCATGTAGAGGATAATGAGATAATAAATAATACCCACCATGTATTTGTCAAAAACAAATCATGCCAAACTAACCTAATATCCTTCTTTGACAGGGTTACTGGCTGAGTGGCTGGGAGGAAGCACTAGAGACAATTTATTTTAATTTTAGTAAAGCTTTTGAGACAGTCCTATATGACATTCTCATAAGTGAACTAGGGAACTGTGGTACAGTACTACTGCTGAGAAGGAACTCTTGAGTTATAGTGGATCACAAATTGAATATGAGTCAAAAATGTGATGTAGTTGTGAAAAAGGCTACTATCCTGAGGTGTATCAATAGGAGTGTCATATGTAAGACCCAAGAGGTAACTGTCCTGATCTACTCAGCACTGGGGAAGTCTCAGCTGGAGGACTGTTTCCTGTCCTGAGTGCCACATTTTAAGAAAGAAGTGGACAAATTAAAGGGAGTCCAGAGAAGAGCAACAAAAATGATAAAAGTTTCAGAAAACATGAGCTATGAGTAAGGCTAAGATTTTGTCCTGGGTATTTTTAGTAAAAGTTATGGGCAATAAAGAAGAATTCATGGAATAAAGAAGAATTTCATGAATTCATGATTTTACTAAAAATATCTGTGACAAAATGGGGAGGGAGAAGTCTCTAGCACCCATCACTGCTGGTGCTCTGGAGTCCCCCACTGCCCGTGGTGGGACTGGACAGCTCTGGGGGCCCTCACTGTTCCTGACAGCTTGGAGCTTCAGGGTTCCCCCACCACTCACAGCTCACAGCTGCAGGGGGGACCCCGCCACCCACGGCAGCACAGAGCTCCCATGGCCGCCACTGCCTGCAGTGTCTGTGAACTGTGGGGTTCTCCCACCAACCATGGCAGCTCGGATCTCCCCCACCCACAGTGGCCACCTTGATCTGAGCCACCACAAGCAGTGGGAGGACCCTGCAGCGCAGAGCCACTGTGGGCTGAAGTCATGGAGGTTTCTGGAAGTCACAGATTCCATGACTTCCATGACAAAATCATAGCCTTAGACATAAAGAGACACAGTCCCCAGCCCAGTAAACTCACAAGGATCTTCCAGGTCTGGCTTGTGTTAGAGAACGACTTGTGCGTGGTGGGAGAAGGTGGTATATTTGGCAGGGATAGAGACTTGATTGTACCCCATATGTCTAGAGAGCAAAACAATTATGCTCCGCTCCCTAGAGAAATATGTTATGGCAATTCCCTAGGCAGAGTGGATTAACCCTTCATCTAGACCAGTGTGTCAAGGAGTCTGACTGATTTATAGCCTAGTTCCTATAGCATGGGGGTGGGGAGGAAGGAGCCTTTCTGGCTTGCTTATTCAGCTCCTGGATCTGGAAGTAGTAACAGTACTCATCTTAATGAACAAGATTAGCACTTATTTCCTTGCCCCCTCAATGCAGGATTTCCAGTTTCCAAACCCAGTGTGACCTCCTGGCTGGAACGAGAGGAAAAACTGTGGGTCCCCAGTCTCCAGGAATGGGAGATCCTGAGAGATGCCTACACAGGTGAGGAATCGGCTACACTGATTCAGAAACCAATTATTGTATCCTCATGGCCGATGTCCCTTAGGCATTTTCATCAAGCCTGTCTGACCCTTCAGCCTCTGCCTTCGTCTGTATTTGAAGGATAGGTCCCCTCCTCTCTCTCCTCTGGGGAAGGGTTTGCTGCTATTTCAATCTCCTCCGCAGTTATTTTGATTTGTTCTGCCCTTTACTGTTCCCCTTTGTGAGGTTCCCCCCCCCCCGCCCCAGAACAGGGAATGACTTGTGTCTGGATTCTCTTTGTCACAGCAGGTGATAGGATGGTGAGTGAGAACAAGGAGGAGAATCAGGAACATCCTGAGCAATTGGAACCACACAGGACATCAGGAAGATCTGAAAGGGAGGCTTCCCAGATTCCTGAACATGGAGATACTGCCCCTCTGGCCTGCACTGACTTTTGCATGCAAGAAAACCAGCTGGGGCAGAGTAAATGTACATCTTCTGACCAGAAAATATGGGTCAAGGAAAACAAAAACATGGTTCAACAGAGAATCCCCACTGGTAAGACACCTTATACATGCGATGACTGTAGAAAAAGTTTCCGGTGCAGATCACAACTTACTAGACACCAGAGAACCCATACAGGAGAGAGACCCTACGCGTGCCTAGACTGTGGGAAAAGATTCAAACAGAGCTCAGCCTTAATTACACATCGTACAGTCCACGAACAAAAGAAGACCTATAACTGCCTTGACTGTGGGAAGAGCTTCAGTCGGAGCTCAACTCTTATTCAGCATCAAAGAATCCACACAGGAGAGAAACCTTATGAATGCAGTGAGTGTGGGAAAAGTTTCCGTGTGAGCTCAAATCTTCTGTCACATCAGAGAACCCACACGGGGGAGAAACCCTATGAATGCCCTACTTGCGGGAAAAGCTTCATTCAGAGCTCAAACCTTCTATCACATCAGAGAACCCATACAGGAGAGAGACCTTACCAATGCAATGAGTGTGGGAAAAGCTTCAGTCAAAGTTCGTCTCTTATTAAGCATCAGAGAATTCACACAGGAGAGAAACCCTATAGCTGCCCGGACTGTGGGAAAAGCTTCAGTTACAGTGTAGAACTCAATGATCATCAGAGAACCCATACAGGGGAGAGACCCTACAAATGCAATGAGTGTGGGAAATGCTTTAGTTGCCTCTCGCACCTTCGATCACATCATACAACCCACACAGGAGAGAAACCGTATAACTGCCATGAATGTGGGAAAAGCTTTACTCGCAGATCAACCCTTACTACTCACCAGAGGATCCACACAGGGGAGAAACCCTTTAAGTGCTCCGAATGTGGAAAAAGTTTCCGTGCAAGCTCAGCCCTTTCTGAACATCAAAGAATCCACAGTGGAGAGAGACCCTACAAGTGTCTTCACTGTGGGAAAAGTTTCTATAACAATTCAGCCCTTTCTAATCACCAGAGATCCCACACAGGTGAGAGACCTTACACATGCAATGAGTGTGGGAAAAGCTTTAGAAGCAGCTCACACCTTCTGTCACATAAGAGACTTCACAGTGGTGAGAAACCCTATAAGTGCACTGACTGTGGGAAAGACTTCCGGCACAGCTCAAACCTCAGTACTCATAAGAGAATCCACATAGGACACACACCCTAGAAATGTCCTGGCTAGGACTGGGCCAAATGAGGGACACCTTTTCCAATTCCCATGAATCTTAGAGTCAGACCAGGCTGGAGTGGCCATGTGACTAGGACATGAAATGTTTATTAAAGCAGAAAATGAAATTATCTTCCTGGGACAGAGCCATTCAGAGCAAAAGGCTGAGACAAGATTCGCACATTGTGATAGCATTTGATTATCACTTCTCAAGAAACTGTGAACATCCTCCTTCATCTCCCAGTTTTAGTTTTGATGTTATCACAGGGGTAGTCAATTATTTTTGTCAAGGCCCAAATTTCTTGGTCAAGGTATAGTCAAGGTTCAGGCGTCAGAGAAAATAATAATAATAAAAAACAACAATAATGGTAATCATAAATAAATAAAAAGATTTTGGGACCCATTCAAAAGTTTCTGGTGGTCCAGATTTGGCCCATGGTTGGCCTGTTGACTACTCCTGACCTAGAACCAGCTTCATCTTATAGACTGTGACTTCTAATTTATACTTGATAGTGTTTTAGACCTGGATGCTCCAAGGGACTGAGGTGCTGTGACACTGAGTATTGCAACGCCTAACTTTTAGGCATCTAGAAAATCACAGGAATGACGCTGGGATCCACAAAGCCTCAGTTAGCAGCCTAGACTCCATAGAGAATGAATGGGGTGAGACAGGCAGTTTAGATTGTGATTCATAAGGGCCAGCAGGTGGGGAGCCACCAAAGCTAGCCAATGGGACATGCCAATGAAAGTGATGTGGTCTAAGCCCCATCTCTCTCTCAGAGATAGGCTCCTCTTTGGTCTTGCAATTCATGATGGGGCATGTTCATGTTCA
The DNA here is from genome assembly GCF_003597395.2 of Chelonoidis abingdonii. NCBI lineage: Eukaryota > Metazoa > Chordata > Testudines > Testudinidae > Chelonoidis > Chelonoidis abingdonii. The sequence continues at coordinate 4,769,088 of NC_133781.1, forward strand.
GAGGCCATGTAACTCAGCACAAAACAACAGGAGATTGAGGAGGAGAAAGACAACTTTCAGCACAGATGTGGAAGACCCTTAGTTCAAGTCCCCCCTCCACGTGATGAGGTAAAAGAATTTGAACATGGATCTGCCAATTCTCAGAGAAGTACCCTAGCCACAGAGCTAGTCTGGCTGTGGGACTCACTCAGTCTATCCCAGTAAAACAGTTCCACTGTATATAAATACATAGTCACTGGGCCAGAGACAGAGACTAACTCAACAGTCTTGTGGTGAGGACACCCACCTGTCAGGTGATAACCCTGTCTCCAGTTCCTTTGATCTAATGACTCCTTACGTTGACATTATCCTAACTTCCACCATGAAGAAAACTGCACACTGAACAATGGAATAAAGGATGAGAAATTCCACCTACTTACGTGCAGAAAGATTTCAATTCTTATTGCTAAAATTCTGTAGGGAATTTCTGTGCTTCAAAGGAAGTTAGAATTTGGCCTTGGAGAGAATAATTAATGTTTTCCTAGAACACAGAACCCATTGGAGTTCAGTTCTCTTCCATAAAACCAGACTCTTGGGCTCTTAGGATTATATATGTTTTTGGTATTTTCCAATTAAGAACACCTAGCAACTTACATCCAACTATAAAATATTTCCTATTTTCAAATGGTGCAAAAGAAAAGAATTTCACTAGCAGTAGTGATTAAAAAAAAAAATCAAGCCTTAAAGCAGTTTAAGATTGGGGGAAATACTCCGAAGAGCATAACTGGGCTAATAGAATTTGCAAATGACAACATGGTAACTAAGGCCTGGTCTACACTACGCGTTTATACCGAATTTAGCAGCGTTAAACTGAATGAACTCTGCACCCATCCACACAACGAAGCCCTTTATATCGATATAAAGGGCTCTTAATGCCGGGATCTCTAATCCTCCCCGATGAGGGAAGTAGTGCTGAAATCGGTATTGCCTTGTTGGATAGGGTTAGTGTGACCGCAATTCGAAGGTATTGGCCTCTGGGCGCTATCCCACAGTGCACCATTGTGACCGCTCTGGACAGCAATCTGAACTCGGATGCACTGGCCAGGTAGACAGGAAAAGCGCCGCGAACTTTTGAATTTCATTTCCTGTTTGCCCAGCGTGGAGCACCGATCAGCACGGGTGACCATGCAGTCCCAGAATCCAAAAAGAGATCCAACGTGGACCGTATTGGAGATACTGGATCTGATCGCTGTATGGGGAGACAGATCTGTTCTATAAGAGCTCCGATCCAAAAGACGAAATGCCAAATCATTTGAAAAAATCTCCAAGGCTATGATAGACAGAGGCCACAGCAGGGACTCAACATAGTGCTGCATGACAAGCGTAATGGAAAGCCAAAGAATCAAATGGACGCTCATGGAGGGAGGGGGGACTGAGGACTCGAGCTATCCCACAGTTCCTGCAGTCTCCGAAAACCATTTGCATTCTTGGCTGAGCTCCCAAAGCCTGAAGGGTCAAAAACATTATCGCGGGTGGTTCAGGGTATATGTTGTCATGCCGTGAAAGAAAAGGGAAAAAAATTGTTTCTCGTCTTTTTTCAATGTCACCATATGTCTACTGGATGCTGCTGGTAGATGGGGTGTTGCAGCGCTAAACAGTAGCATCCCCTCCTCTCCTCTCCCTGATGGCAGACGGTGCAATAGGACTGGTAACCGTCATCATCATCCTGTGAGAGCTCCTGGCTGGCCTCGGTAAGGTCGGCCGGGGTGCCTGGGCAAAAATGGGAATGACTCCCGGTCATTCCCTTCTTTAAGTTTGTCTCCTGGAGATTCAGTCCTGCCTGGAATATCATAGCAGCTGGAGGCTGCCTCCCCCTCATTTTATCTCAATTCCTGCATTCTTTATTACTTCATCACACAAATGGGGGGACACTGCCACGGTAGCCCAGGAGGGATGGGGGAGGAGGGAAGCGATGAGTGGGGCTGTTGCAGGGGCACCCCCTAGAATGGCATGTAGCTCATTATTTCTGCGGGATATCTGGGGCTCTGACCTGAAATGGCTGTGCTCTCTGGTTCTTTAGTAGACTTGCCCCATATTCTAGGCAGTACTGACTCTACTTTTAGACTGTTAGTCTATAAGGTGCCACAGGATTCTCTGCTGCTTCTACTTTTAGACAAAATGTAAAGAAGGGAATGACCTGGGGAGTCATTCCCATTTTTGTCCATGTGCCCCTGGCCGATCTCAGTGAGGCCAGCCAGGAGCACCCTGACCGCAGCAGACGGTACAATATAACTGGTATCTGTCATTGCCAATTTCCAAAGCAGCAGACAGGCAATAGGGCTGGTAACTGTCTCTGCTGCCTTGCAAAGGTAAGTGAATGCTGCTGTGTAGCACTGCAGTACCGCGTCTGTCAGCAGCATCCAGTACACATACGGTGAGAGTGAAAAAAGGCTAAACGGTCTCCATGGTTGCCATGCTATGGCGTCTGCCAGGGCAATCCAGGGGAAAGGGCGTGAAATGATTGTCTGCCGTTGCTTTCACGGAGGAAGGATTGACTGACGACGTTTACCCAGAATCACTCGCGACACTGTTTTTGCCCTATCATGCATTGTGATCTTGTGATACAGCATGGCCAGAGGGCAGCAGGAGAGGGTTAGAAGGAAGCCTTATTCCCTGTAAGGGGAAGAAAGTTTGCTACAGATTAACTAGAGCACCTTACGCCAATTAGAGCACCTGCAGCCAGTCACATGATAAAAACCCCTGCTTCAATCAGACAGTGTGGGAGTAGGAGCTGAAAAGATTGGTGTTGGAGCAGAGAACACTTTGAAGGGAAGCAGAGGACAGTTTGGAGAAATGCTGTGGTGGGCTAAGAAGTCCTAGACCCTAGGTAAGGGGCACCTGGCTTGTGCAGAGGGAGGGCAGGAAGCCCCCCACAAGCTGAATGGCAGGAGAGGGAAGTAGCCCAGGGGAAGGAACTGTCAGTTCACGTGGTTCACCACTATCCTTAGGGCCCCTGGGCTGGGACCTGGAGTAGAAGGTGGGCCCAGGTCCCTCCCTCTCCACTCCCCTCCTCTAGGACACTAGTGGGGCAATTAATATTCCAATTTAAGGGCAAGAAATGGTGCCCTGAACCCCCCCGCCCCCAAAGAAGAGAAAGCACGAGACCCATCATTATAGTGCTGGCAATTTGCCACAATCTCAACCCAGAATTCCAATGGGTGGGGGAGACTGCGGGAACTATGGGCTAGCTATGGGATTGCTACCCACAGTGCAACGCTCTGGAAATCGATGCTAGCCTTGGTACATGGACGCACACTGCCGAATTACTATGCTTAGTGTAGCCATGTACACTGGACTTTATATAATCTGTTTCCAAATACTGGTTTCTGTAAAATCGGAATAATCCCATAGTGTAGACATACACTATCACTTTTGTCAGCAAAAATTTTGTGGGTCAGGGGTGTAAAAAAACCACATCCCTGACCGACATAAGTCTCACCGACAGACATGCCGGTGTGGACAGCACTGTGTCAGTGGAGATGCTGTTCCACTGACGTAGCTACTGCCACTCATTGGGGGTGGTTTAATTATGTCGACAGGAAAGCTCTTTCCCGCTGGCATTGACTGTCTATACAGGAGACTTTACAGAGGTGCAGCTGTGCTGCTGTAAGGTCCATAGTGTAGGCATAGACTAAAACTGAGCTGGTGCTGATTAAACCGCATGCTTTCCACTGTAGCTGCCAGAGTTGTTATTCACACCTTGTGTGTGTGATGGTGATGTCACCTCACTTAGTTTACTGCTTAATAGAGCTACCCTTCAAATCTTTTTGGTTTGATGAGGACATAACTAAAGTTCAGCTGTTCTTATTGTGTTATCATATCTTTATGGAAATTCATTGTTTGATTATTTTTTGTTCTCTTTCAGCTCAGTTCCTAACTGTAACTGCTACTGAGAACTTGTAACTTTGTTGTTCACTGTTCTACTCTGTCCTGTATTTTACACTTAACCCCTGTGACTGTTCTGTTTTTATAGGTGTGAGTGACAATTACTTGCAAGTCCTTTGGTCTCTCACCCTTGCATCATTACTCTGTATGTGTGAGTGAGGAAAGCTGTTTTCTAACTTCAAAATCTCACTACAATCTTTATTTGTGTGTGTTCTAAACTTCAGAATACTTTTACGCTAATTTCAGTTGTGTTGTGTATTTTTAACTACAGAGTAATGTAATGTGTTTAATACCTCACACTACACAGTAGTGTCATTCCAATCTTGGTTTATGAATTGAACTAGTTCCTATTTTCTTTGTCTACTTTAAATACCAAAAGCAGGGTACTTTATGATAGTTCTTTTTCTATATAAGAACATCAGGGGTTTTCTGTGGAATTGTCTTTAACAATCTGTCTCTCTTCTACCTATTAATTCAAAGACCAAAATCTCCCGCTGCAGTACACTATCTGCCTATCACCTCTCTAAGAACACTCCCTAAACCTGCTTGATTAACTTTAATTTGAAAACTTTGATTACTCAAATTGCTTTCTGATCTTTCATACGTATAAAATTGCCTGTTAATTCCATAAACTCTGAGCTAATCCTCTCTGTTTGGACTGTTGCAAGGAACTGGACTAGAAGACCTCTTGAGGTCCCTTCCAGTCCTATGATTCTTGTACCCCAGCTTTTGTATGTTTCATTGCAACCATTCCTAGCTAGGAAAGTACTTAAGCAATGCTGAATTTTGAGCTGTAATAATTATATACATTTGAATTTGCCTTCAGAATGATGTTTAGCATCACAAAGTTACCTTTTTTGTCATTGTTTTGCTAGCTTTTGTTAAATTTACACTATTTTCAATTTGATTGTCTTACCCAATTTATCTAGTTTTGTCCAAATATGTTTTTAGTTTAAAAGGTTTAATATCAAATGAATTAGTTTTAATCTAGTTATGTCATTGAATTAATATTTGGTTATCTGATAATATTTGTCCACTTGTTGAATTCTGTTAATAATGCTTAGCTACTAGCCAATTTTAATGAAGTGAATATCATTGAGTTAAATGCCCAGAGATGTTTCAGTTTTATACTCAGTTTTATAACACTAGTCCATTCTATATAGTTAACCAAACTTGTTTTAATTTTTTTTCTGTTTTAGAATTTCAAGTTTAGTTAAGAGGTTGTTTTAACAGTTACTACATTTTATCAGCCAATTTATTTACTTTTTTTTTAATCCGGTGAATCTCATTCGCATAATCCTTGTTCATTCAATTGCTTGTTGGTTCCTTCTCTTATTTTTGCTTACTTAAATATGTGTTTTCTTTATTTAAAGTCAATTTCAATTGTTTATTTTGGGACATCCCTTAGTGTATAGAAAAAAGAATCCTTGGTATATTTGTATGTGGTTACTTCCTGAGTGCAGTGTGATTAATAACCATAATAAATAATTCCATTTGTTGGTCTGATTTTCCTGAACTTGACATATGAGAAGCAAGTAATTCATGATTACCTTAATTTTCTCCCTATTATGAATTTTGATAATTATTTGGTAATTTTACTTGAAAATTACCTCTTATTCAATATATTTAGCTTACCCTCTGCATCCCTACTAATGCACCATTTTTCTCTACACTTGGACATGAGAAAGGTTCTATATAGCTATACCCCAAGTAGCTGCAGAACTGTAGTGCAGCTGTCATTTGGAAGACTGAAGGGAAGGAGAAGAAACCTACTGACAAAGCTAGAGACTGCTGAGCAATGCCTTTCTCTTGTGATAAGTGCTTGGTGTGTTCTGCACAACATCTGTGAGAGCAGATGACGGGGAAGTGGAGGCAGAGGGACTTTCTGGATCTTATGAACAGCCAGACAGGGGGTCTTTACAAGGTGACCCAAGGGATCAGAGACATGGGGTCAGGCATATGTTGTGCACCTACTTTGATGGCAGAATGTAGTGGTAGAAAATGAATGTGCTTTTGTCATAAACAGATAGTAAAGAGTTAACAAGTCCAGTAAACCTGGCTAACACCTGACCAGAGGACCAGTCAGGAGACAAGATACTTTCAAATCTCAGTGGAGGGAAGTCTTTGTTTTGTGCTTTTTTTTTCTTCTCTGTTCTCTCAGGGATCTAAGAGGGACCAGACAGGTATACAGACTCTCCAATCTTCTGTTCAATTTAGTAAGTACCAGTTAGAAAGGCGGTTTAGTCTTTTTTTTTTGTTTGTTTTCTTTATTTGCAAATGTGGGTTATTTGCTGGAAAGGAGGAATTGTATCTCTGTTTGCAACTTTGTAATTGTGCTGGGAGGTGAGGATCTCCCGGTGTCGTATAAGCTGAAAGGTTACTTGGTTTATAACATTTTCCATTCTTGAATTTACAGAGACAACTTTTTTTTTTTCTTTTGCGTTGATAAGCTTCTTCTTTAAGAACCTGATTGATTTTTTGGGTTATCTTGGTGTAAGACCCCAAGCGGAGGGGTCTGCACTCACCAGGGAATTTGTGGAGGAAGAAGAATGAGAGGAAAAGCGCTGATTTCTCTGTGTGTTAGATACTGTCTTCTCTCTCAGGGAGTAGTGCTGGGAGGGGGAGAAAGGGAGGGGAAGGGTGAATTTCCTCTCTGTTTAGACTTCAAAGGTTGAATCACAGGGATCTCCCAGTGGTTACCCAGGAGGGAGAATCGGAGAAGAAGAAAGGAAGGGGAATGTTTTAGTTTCGCTCTTTGGTGTGTTAACCCAAGGTGGTTTTGGGTCTTCTGGGTCGCCCAGGGAGGTGTTGTGCTGCGAGATAAGGCCGCAAAACGAGGCGTTTTTTGGGTGGTGGCAGCTTATCGATTTCTAGTCGTAGTAAGTTAGGCGTTAGAGGTTCATCTGGGACCCCACTTTGTCGACGGCAGGTTCAGAGTGGGCGCATACCATGACAGTTTAACTAAGGAAGTGATCATGACTCTGTGAATATTTTATTAAAATTAATTTGGGTGTGGGGAGCGGACCTCAGTGAAAGTTTTTCGAAGCGGAGTGTGTACAGTGTTAAAAATTGTTATCCATTTAACAGCAACACCAGGCACATTTTCTCAAACCAGATGGGCATGGTGGCAGACATTACGCAAAGTGGTGAGTGCATGCGATGGCTATGCTGGTGTCTCACAGAAAGGGTACTAGGTGAAACTGTTTGTCTTGTCTAGTGGAGGAGTGGAGTGGACAGGGCCTGCCATTTGAAGAGAGTGAAAGGGGGGTCCCAGTGGTCGCTGGATTCTTGTCCCTTGTTGTTCTTGTAGCACTGCTGGAGACAGCCGCTGATGGCGGAGGGAGGGGGCAAAGAGGACACTTGCCAGTGGGCCAGCGTTCCCCTGGCTGACACTGCAGCGCCAGCAGGGCTAAGGCAGGCTTCCTGCCTTCTCTTGCTCCGCGGCTGCTCTTGTAGCAGCTGGCATGTCCTTGTGGCCCCTGGGGAGGGGTTCTCTGCACGTTGCTCCCACCCTGAGCACTGACTCTGCAGCTCCATTGGCTGGGAACTGCAGCCAACCAGGAACTGCAGGGGAGGTACCTGCTGGCAGCGGCATTGTGGAGACCCCTGGGCCCCGTCCCTAGGAGCTGCTGCCGAGGGGATGTACCAGACATTTTCGGGAGCTAGGCCGAGGTAAGCGCTGACCCCTGACCACCTCGACGCCCAAACTCCTGCCCACACCTAGATCCCACACTCAAACTTCCATCCAGAGCTGCACCCCTGCTGCACCCAAATTCCCTCCAGAGCCTGCACCCTACCCTCCTTCCACACTTCACACCTCCTGCCCTTGGTCGGGAGTGAGCAATGGAGAGGGGGGATGGAGTGAACAGGAGACAGGGCCTTGGAGAAGGGGCGGGGGAACAGGTCATGGCTAGGAAGAGCGGCAAGGGTCTTTGGGTTTGGTACAATTAGACGTTGGCAACCCTACTGAGTGGCATGTGAAAGTCGGCTGTGCCGAAGAGCACGCCAGCAGCACCGCCAGCACTTGTGGGCACCAGCACAGCCCAAATGTCAGGTGGATTGTGTCCATGTGGGCGCAACTTGTGTGTGCATGGGAGCCCATTGACTGTGCTGCCCTGGACCCAGATTGCTGTCAGCAGCTGGCTGGAGATTCTTTGGTTAACACTGAGCCATGTGTTAGGAATGACCCTTCTCTGCATGTGCTCTGCCGAGCAGCCTCCTAGATCCTGGCATTCTGTGACACATATTCACATGGACAAGATGTGCTTCTTTCCCAGAGGCAAGGCGTCCAGGACCACCAGATGGGACTACACAGAAGCAGGGGAGAATGGTGTTAGCAATGGGTATGTGATTGCCTATGTGAACTCTCCACAAGTAGGACTCATAAAGGATGCAAATGGCTATGATCCAGCATTTAAATGGGAGATGTCCTCTGGTGCAGATCACCTGGACCGTAGTGGGTCTGAGTTCAACACGCAGACTCACATGGGTGTGAGCATGCATGTGAGATAGCAGGGATGTGTTATTCCTTGCTTAGCAAAGCTTTTGATATGGTCTCCCACAGAATTCTTTCAGCAGTTAAGAAGATGGACTGGATGAATGGACTATAAGGGTGGATAGAAATCTGGCTAGATCGTCAGTCTCAGTGGTTAGTGATCAAGGCTCCATGTCTAGTTGGCAGCTGGTATCAAGCGGAGGCCCAAGGTCGTCCTGGGGCCAGTTTTGTTCATATCTTCATAATGATCTGGAGGATGTGTGGACTGAACCCTCAGCAAAGTTTGGCAGATGATAGTAAACTGGGAGGTCAGTAGATAGCACTGGAGGTAGGGATAGCATACAGAGGGACCTAGACTAATTAGAGTTTGGGCAAAAAGAAACCTGATGAGTTCAACAAGTCTAAGTGCGGACTCTGCACTTGTCTGGAAGAATCCATGGACTGCTACAGACTAGGACGAAATGGCTAGGCAGCAGTTCTGCAGAAAAGACATAGGTTACAGTGGTATGAGAAGCTGGAGATGAGTCAGAACAGTGTGCCTTGTTGCCAAGAAGGCTAATGGCATTTTGGGCTGTATATAGTGGGTATTGCGCAGCAAATCAAGGGACATGATCATTCCCCTCTATTCACATTGGTGAGGCCTCATCTGGAGTACTGTGTCCAGTTTTGGGCTCACACTACAAGAAGGATGTGGAAAAAATTGGAAGAGTCCAGTGGGGGCAATGAAATATGATGGGCTGGAGCACATGACTTATGAGGAGAGGCTGAGGGAACTGGGCTTGTTTAGTCTGCAAAGAGAAGATGAGGGAGGATTTGATAGCTGCTTAACACCTGAAAGGGTTCCAAAGAGGATAGAGCTCAGCTGTTCTCAGTGGTGGCAGATGACAGAACAAGGAGTATGTCTCAAGTTGGAGTGGGGAGGTTTAGGTTGGATATTAGGAAAAACTTTTTACTAGGGAGGGTAGTGAAGCAACTGGAATGGGTTACATAGTGAGGTGGTGGATCTCCTTCCTTAGAGGTTGACAAAGCCCTGGCTGGGATGATTTAGTGGATTGGTCCTCCTTTGAGCAGGGGCTTGGACTAGATGACCTCCTGAGGTCCCTCCAACCCTAGTATTCTGATGATTCTATAAGAGCAGTGGAAGACTGCCAGAATGTGTTATAGTTATCCAAAATAGGACATGTGCACATGTACCTTACAGGCTCGCCAGAGGATTCAGGGGGCCTGGGGCAAAGCAATTTCGGGGTCCCCCCATAAAAAAAAGTTGCAATACTATAGAAATACTAATTCTTGTGGGGGCCCTGCAGGACCCAGGGGCCTGGGTCAAATTGCCCCACTTGTCCCCCCCCCGCCCCGCCCAGGGCAGCCCTGGTACCTTATACCACTAAAACTCATTGTGGAATAGAGTAATGCCAATTCCAAATAGGATTAATTAAAGCGGGAAAAGATACTGGATAAATCAAAAAGAACTCTTATTTCTGAACTTGAGGCAGTTTATGCCAAAAAAAGCTAAAGTTATACTGTAATAATTTTGCCATGTAGGCCTTAAACATTGGATTTTCCATTTTTGGCCCCATCCTGTCTATATCACTCAGTGGTAGGAGAATGGTTCCATACTGTTAGGCTGTTTTTTTCTGCAATTTCTTGACTGCAGCTTTAGCAGAAAAATCCATCCCTTGCTAAAATAATTCTGGTTCAGGACTGTAAATGGCAGCAGGGGGCACATTTCACTGCCCATGAAGGAGGGCGGCAATCTGCACAAAGGGCCCCTCCTCACCCCATCTCTGTTTGTGTGTGTCTACGAGGCCCAGAGATGGTGTTGGCACTGGCTCACCTGTTGTCTCAATGCCCATCAGCACTTGCAGGAGTTGATACAGGTATGGGAGATCAAATTCCCCCTGGAATGAGAGAATAGCAGCAGCACCAGATTTTGAAAGTGAAGAAACAGGATATCTGCAGTGGTGTAGGGGCTGTCAGAGGGGACAGCACCAGGGTGAGGAGCTGTGGGGTTGTGAAAGTGCCAGGAAGTTTTAATTAATTTATTAATATCCATCATACAAAAATACTAATCAATGTTTTGTATTGTGGAAACATGCTAGTATAAACCTGATTGATCAGAATCAGTGTACAGACACATTTTTAACACTGTGGGATAGCAAAAGAATTAGGTTGTTTGGGGGGCAATGCATAACAGTTATGGAGTATTTCAATTTTTTAAATATTTTTGATTTTGGCAGTACAAAAATATATTTTTTGTCTAGAATGAAGAACGCCACTATGTATTGTAAAAAATATTTAGCCTAAAGTAAAGGCTATGGAAGTAAAACACCCAATTAGAAATATAAACACTTCTGCAGAAAAAATAACATCAATGTGGCTAATGAAGTAATAGAAGAGTAAAAGAAATGCTTCAGTGTTTACAGGTTGGGATGACTGGTTACACAAATTAGGAATTACATATTCCTGGAAGTCTAAACCAGCATTAATTGTTATAAGAAGGAGCTGCTATTTTAGCTATATGGATTCTGTGGGAGATGCAACACATAATCAGTGGTTGCAGGATCAGCTTGCAATCAAAAGCATCTATCCTAAAAATAAATAAATAAATTTAAACAAACAGTGCGAGTATTCCCATTGATACCAATCTCAAGCTGCTGGAATCTGCTAAAAGCTTCAAAATAAGGAGTCTAGTTCACCTTAAAGGCTCAGACATGAAAAGTCAAATAAAGAGAATCAAAAATGTATTTTTTAAAAAATATTCAGGATGTTTGGGGCCTGGCTCATGATTCCTGAATTTGTGGGGTTGCCAATGCTGTATAGCGATGTCTAGTCAAAGTTACAGTTTACATTTGCCTTAGAGAAGGATTTCATACATGATAGAATAGTGCCTGTAGAGGATATTTGGTAAGTAAAACCCAGATCCACAAGGAGACTTAGGCATCCAAATACCAGATTTAGGCACCATTGCAATCCACAAAAACCCCACTCAGCTGCCACATAATCTCTAGATGCCTAAACTCATTTTGTGTCTAAATTTTCACAGAAAAATCCCACTAAGTTTCTGCCTCTGGACATGTGCACAACACACCATTCTAGGTAACCCAGAGGGATCCTCAAATCCTCCCAAAATAGGTGTGGAAAACCATAACTCACCCCTGCAGCCCAATCCAATTAACATGCACGGAGCAAAGCTACCAGCTAGGGCCTCATTCAAAATATTGCCTGAGGAGGAGGTACCAGTCTTATAACGGTTGGTCCAGAAGACATAGCACTCACCTGGGATTTGAGAGAAGCAGATTCAGTTCTTCCCTCTGCCTGAGGGTTAGAAAGGATTTAAACAGGAGTCTGCCACACCCCTCTGGAGAAGGGTCGTAACCACTGGGATATGCAATATTCTGATGGAAGTGGGGGGCCTCCCTCAGTTTCTCTTGTTGAATTTGTTCCACTTTGGATATAATAATTAGAGAGACATTTAAATAGGATGAGTGGAGCCTGCATTTCCCTCCCAGATAGATGCTCTAACCACCGGTTTTAGGGTCATTCTCAAATTCTTTCTCTGCCCATTCTTAGTTTTGATTTGTAACATGCTCAAATTTCCTAGATAGACCTTGGGTCTAATCCATTATAGCTGCCCCATATTAATATGTAGGCTTAGAAGTCACTGTCCAGTGGTGGATTTATATTAGAAACTTTGTGGGGAGGGGCGGACGGACACTTAGCCTGTTTTTTTGTTAGAAGGGTCAGAATGGAAATTACACTTTGGTATTTGTAAAGAAAGGTGTGATCAATTTTCAACAATTCCAGCATTTAGATTGGAAACCTTACCTTTGACAAAGATAAAATTCCTAGTTTGGACATACTCCTCTCTGTACTTTGGTAAACATCTCTGTTGATAAAGTATTCGAAGGATTGAATAGTAGATACAAACTGATTTATTCCCTTCAATATTTGTTAAAATATCTTAATATCTGATGCCACAAACACTTACAACACTTGCACATTTTTGGATATGTGAGTGGCTCATTGACTTCATTTAATCTATATTAAACTGGGGGAGGGGGTTGGTTGATGGGGTCCCACCGGGGTGCCACCTGGAACTGGGGTACCACTGGGCTGCCCTGACCTACCAACTCCCTTTACTGCTGTGACCAGCCTGCCAAACCCTCTCCTATGCTTCAACACACATGCAGGTAGGGACACACCTAGCTGCTCAAGTGCACACTCCCCTCTGGAGTGTAAACCCAAAATGATACTGTCTTGTGCTGCACAGAGATCTGCACAGCTTAAGCTCATGAAATTTGCCCCCTCCCTCAATGTGGAGAAGGATATGCAACAGCTTTGCACCCCAAGTTATAACTCCCACACACTGGTTTTAGACAAAGCAAAAATAAGGTTTTTTTTTTAAACTATAAAAGATAGATTTTAAGGGATAGCAAACAGATCAAAGCAGATTACCTAACAAACAAACAAAACACACAAACTAAACTTAATATACTAAAGAGATTGGATATGAATATCAAATTCTCACCCTTAATGATTATTCAAGCAGGCTGCAGATTCTTAAGGGGCCAGCTGCACTTGCTTACAGCTTAAAACCCTAAGGTGTTCCTTTCACAGGCTAAAAATCCCTTTAGGTTGGGTCCAGCATTTCCCCCAGTTCAGTCCTTGTTCCTCAGGTGTTTCTCAGAGTCTCTTTGGGGCAGGGAGTCAGTGAAGAAGCACAATGATGTCACTTCCCTGCCTTAAATAGCTTTTGCATACGGTGGGAAGGTATCAAAGCTTGGTTCCCACGCTGGTTGGTGGAAAAATACTGGTATTTCAAGATGGAGTTCAGTACCAGGTGACCTGGTTTTATGCCCCTGTAGTGCCACAGCAGCCATTGCTCAAAGGCCGTTTGTAGTGTCCTCAGTAGACCAACCCCCACCCCCGCACCCCACCTTGGTAAGAGATAAACTTCCTCTAAGGCCTATGGTTTTCTCCTAATGGCCCTTTAACCTTAACAGACCCTTTCCAGTCAGCCATCTAGACTGACAGTCTTTTGCCTAATGGGCGTTCCTCACGTGTAAACACATTTGTAATACAGCTATATAGTCAATATTCCTAACTAGAGGTACAAAAATGATATATGCATACAAATAGGATAATTATACTCGGTAAATAATAACCTTTCCAATGATCTCACATGATCTACCTTGCATTATGCTTATGTTATAATCATATCATATATTACTGTGAAGAATAGGGGGTGCAGTGTCACAGGGGGATTAATGGTGTCTGGGTGGTGTCACGATAATTGGGGCCCTAGTAGGCCTATCAAAGCTGTAGGCCTAACTCTGGGAAAGCGGATAAAAGTTTGTAAATGTTGCAATAAAGTATAAACAAAAATGTTGATGTGAAAAGGTGTAAAATGGGGATAGAAAAACTGAAACAATTGAAACAAAAGAGCCTAGTGATACAACTGTGTTAAGATCATAGAATCATAGAATATCAGGGTTGGAAGAGACCTCAGGATGTCATCTAGTCCAACTCCCTGCTCAAAGCAGGACCAACACCAACTAAATCATCCCAGCCAGGGCTTTGATAAGTGGGCCTTAAAAACTTCTAAGGATGGTGATTCCACCACCTCCCTAGGTAACCCATTCCAGTGCTTCACCACTCTCCTAGTGAAATACTGTTTCCTAATATCCAACCTAGACCTCCCCACTGCAACATGAGACCATTACTCCTTCTTCTGTCATCTGCTACCACTGAGAACAGTCTAGATCCATCTTCTTTGGAACCTCCCTTCAGGTAGTTGAAGGCTGCTATCAATTCCCCCCTCTCATTCTTCCCTTCTGCAGACTAAACAAGCCCAGTTCCCTCAGCCTCTCCTCATAAGTTATGTGCCCCAGCCTCTAATCATTTTCGTTGCCCTCCGCTGAACTCTTTCCAATTTGTCCACATCCCTTCTGTAGTGGAGAGACCAAAAGAGGACGCAATACTCCAGGTGTGGCCTCACCAGTGTCGAATAGAGGGGAATAATTACTTCCCTCAATCTGCTGGCAATGCCCCTACTAATACAGCCCAATATGCCATTGGCCTTCTTGGCAACAAGTGCACACTGCTGACTCATATTCAGCTTCTCGTCCACTGTAACCCCTAGGTCCTTTTCTGCAGAACTGCTGCCTAGCCATTCAGTCCCTAGTCTGTAGCAGTGCGTGGGATTCCTTCATCCTAAGTGCTGGACTCTGCACTTGTCCTTGTTGAACCTCATCAGATTTCTTTTGGCCCAATCCTCTAATTTGTCTAGGTACCTCTGTATCCTATCCCTACCCTCCAGCATATCTACCACTCCTCCCACTTTTTGTAAGCTTCCTTTTTGAGTTTAGGCTCACCAAAGATTTCACTGTTAAGCCAAGCTGGTCGCCTGCCATATTTGCTATTCTTTCTGCACTTCGGGATACCTGGTAAACAATAGAAGTTTAGGACTAGAAATCAGTGGAACAGAATTGGTGTGTTTTAAATTAGGCCTAACTGGTGAAAAAAATTAATGAGGGGATGGGCTTTTCTATTCATCATTCCCCTTTTGGGGACCTCCAAAAGAGATATTGGGAGGGAAACTAGCAGATGTGGACAATCAAAGTATCATAGAATCATAGAATATCAGGGTTGGAAGGGACCACAGGAGGTCGTCTAGTCCAACCCCCTGATCAAAGCAGGACCAATCCCCAACTAAATCAATGGATAACTGAAAGCTAAGAGAAGATGGTGGGCAATGGTATAACAGGCCAGGGGAGGATAAGCATCCCCTGGCACAGCTGCTAGACATCTGGGCCATGGTGACTCTGCCTGTGCTCCGCCTCTTTCCCTCCCTGCTCCACCCCTTCCTCAAGGCCCTTGCCACTGCCTAGTGATGCCCTCCTCTCCTCTACTCTGTCCCCCATCTCCAGAGGTCTCCACCACTCACCATATCCCTCCTCACCCCTCCTCTGCCCTGAAGGGACCTCACCTACCCACCCACCACATCCGCCCTTATCCCCCTGCCCCCATGGGGGAGGGGAGGTGAGGAGAGGAGGAACGTGGTAGGCAGTGGCGGGAGGCCGAGCAGGAGAGGGGGCCGACTGCAGTAGGGGGCAGGACCTGAGGCAGTGCAAAGGTGGGACCTGGGGTGCAGAGGGGGTGGAATGTGGGCAGGGCCACAGGCAGACAAGGCAGGACAGGGAGCTTCACCCAGGGGAAGCTTCACTTGCCGCCCAGGGAGAACATGAACCCATGAGAGGAGGCTCTTTGGTCTCTGTGCTGGAGGGGAGGAGAGGAGGTGTCTATTAGTGATCTTCTTTCCAGGTCCTGGGTGGTGTTTCTTCTGTTTATTTCTTCATATCTTGATTTATAGCCCCATCCTCGCAGGTTGGGGGTGGAGACCTTCTCTGGGTGGGCTACTCAGGTCCTGAGTACTGACCTTTATGGAACAAAATCAACTCTTTCCTTGCCCCTTAAGTGAGATTTCCAATTTCCAAACCTGATGTGATCTCCTGGCTTGAACAATAGGAAGGGCTGTGGGTCCCAGATCATCATCTCCAGGGGACTGAGGAAAGGGAAATCCCAAGAAATGCCTGTACAGCTGAGGAATTGACTTAGAAACCAAGTTTTATATCCTCAGATTAGAGCTCAATCATGGGTTTTGTAGCCAATTATTTTAGTTTAGTATTCATTTTTTGTGTGATGTTATGATTAATCAATGTTATATTCTATATACTCGTATGTTAATCAAAGTTGATTTGTAGGATTATAAAAGTATATGATCAATCAATATTTAGAGGCACTAGGTAGCAGACACAAGTCAGACAAGCTGAAATGCAAGAAGCCCGCAGATTGAAGCCCGCAAGACTTTAGCTTGGCTATTTTAGGCCTTGGATACAAGAAATGATGGCATAAGTTAACGACCAAGAAATAACCCGAAAAGTATGGGAAAGAGGCAGAAATTGGTACTATTGCGAAAGTAAGGTTAAAGTTAAATCATAAAATGCTGTAACAACAAATATTGCCTCTAACGTGTGCCTTAACCACAAGACAAAGGTGGTACGTCAATCTACACAGTCACTAAAATTCAGGGACACAGGACCAATAAGGAAGAGAGGGATGATGGACTAAAATTCAGGAGACACAGACCAATAAGGAAGAGAGGGATGATGCTTTTATGTACATGCACAGAATGTAAGTATAGACAAAATCACAGTATAAAAAAGGGTGCCCAAAGTAGGGAAATTAAGCTTCCTATGGGAAACTCCAGCAGGAACCACTCTCGTATTGCTAATCAATCTACTTGAGGGCCAACAGACTCTAACACCGCCTAGGAGAATGTGAGTATATCTATAGTTATTATTAGTGCCTGGTTTCTTTGGAATCATATATGTTGTGACTTTTACAATTTTATTGGCAACTTTAATAAAACTACTAAAAGATAAATGCTCTTGTAATTGTGTGTTACTTGCCTATGGTTTCATGTGTTCCTATGGGCTCCAGAATAGAACAAACAGAGATAACTCTGTTGAACTTGAGACTGTAGCTGCCAGAGCTGAACCCAGGGAAGTATGATTGACATTAAATAGAATAAAAGGCTACAGTTTTCACCAATCCTGTCTCACCTTGCAGCCTCTCCCCTCACTTATATTCACATAGGGTGTGGGGACAGAACTGGTCCCCCTCCTATCTTCTAGGGATGTGTTTTTATCTACCCAACAGTTATTTAGGTTTGTTTCCTCTTTCCTGGTCCTTTCTTCTAAGCTTCTCTTTCCTCCCTGGCACAGGGAGTGACACCTGTCAGGATTCTCCCTCTATTCCAGCAGGGATTGGACAGTGAATGAGAATGAGGAAGAGAATCCTCAGCAAGAAGGTCCTGAGTGAATAGAACCAAATGGGTTGCTATTGGGAAGAGCCAAAGGGAACTTTTCCCAGAGTCCTGAGCAGAGATAGAGTCAGTGCAGGACATAGAGGGTTTGGCTACACTTGCAGCTGTACAGCGCTGGGAGTTAAAGCTGTCTTCGTACAGCTGTGTAAGGAAAGCGCTGCAATCTGGCCACACTGACAGCTACCAGCGCTGCAGTGTGTCCACATTTGCAGCATTTGCAGCAATGTTGGGAGTGGTGCATTATGGGCAGCTATCCCACAGAGCACCTCTTCCCATTCTGTAAAAGCAGCAGAGAATCCTGTGGCACCTTATAGACTAACAGACGTTTTGGAGCATGAGCTTTAGTGGGTGAATACCCACTTTGTCAGATGCTTTTACAGATCCAGACTAACACGGCTACCCCTCTGATACTCTTCCCATTCTGGCGCCATGGGTTGTGGGGGGGCGGAGGGTGCGGGTCATTCTGGTTCCTGTCCCAACGCCCCGTGATGCATCGCTTCACATCCCAGCAATCTCTGTGTTTCCATCCACATTTGGCGCCATCTTTCAATGGCTTCTGTGCAACGTGATCTGTGTTCTGTTTCAGTCTGCAGGAAATGGAGCCTGAACTGCTGAGGAGTATGCTGACGAGTCTCACCAGCACATCATGTTTGGCATTTGAGCTATTCCTTAAGATCCAAAGTGACAGTGAGGAGTCCGACGATGATAGTGAGTCGTGTAATGTGTACGACACGAAATTGCTTGTGGCAGTCACAGACATGCTTGGCACTGTGGAACGCTGCTTTTGGGCTTGAGAAACAAGCGCTGAGTGGTGGGATCACATCATCATGCAAGTCTGGGATGACAAGCAGTGGCTGCAGCACTTTTGGATGAGAAAAGCCACTTTCATGGGACTGTGTGAGGCGCTCCCCCCACCCTGCGGCACAAGGACATGAGATTGAGAGCTGCCCTGCTGGTGGAGAAGCGGTTGGCTATTGCAATCTGGAAGCTGGCAACTCCAGACAGCTACCAATTGGTCGGGAACCAGTTTGGAGTGGGAAAGTAGACCGTTGGAATCGTGTTGATTCAAGTTTGCAGGGCCATTAATCGTATCCTGCTAAGAAGAATCATGACTCCGGGGAACGTGCAGGATATTGTGGATGGCTTTGCCCAAATGGGTTTCCCTAACTGTGGATGGGACGCATATTCCTATTCTGGGACCACCCCACCTAGCGTCCGAGTACGTTAATCAGACGGGGTATTTCTCTATGGTTCTCCAGGCACTTGTGGATCACCGTGGGCGTTTCATTGACATAAACGCAGGCTGGCTCGGAAAGGTGCATGATGCATGCATCTTTCGGAACACTGGCCTGTTCAGGAAGCTGCAAGCCGGGACTTTTTTCCTAGACCAGAAGATCACAGTAGGGGATGTCGAAATGCCCATTGTGATCCTTGGAGACCCCGCTTACCCGTTCATGCCGTGGCTCATGAAACTGTACACAGGGAGCCTTGACAGCAGCAAGGAACGATTCAACTACAGGCTGAGCTGGTGCGAATGACTGTGGAGTGTGCTTTTGGCTGTTTAAAGGGGCGCTGGTGATCTCTGTATGGGAAGCTGGACTTGGGTGAAAACAGCATCCCCGCAGTTATACCTGCGTGCTGTACCCTCCATAATATTTGTGAAGGGAAGGGTGAAAGATTCAGTCAGGCATGGACCTCCGAGGTTCAAAGCCTGGAGGCTGAATTTGCACAGCCAGAGAGCAGGGCTATTAGAGAGGCCCAGCACAGGGCTGCAAGGGTTAGGGATGCCTTGAGGAAGGAATTTGAGGCTGAAAACCAACAGTAATGTTTGGTGCTCTGCATGGGAGTGAAGTCCAGTGGTTACAATGTTAGTAGGAATCTGTGTTTGCTAAGCTGATTTGCAGTGCCTGTTTCTTTTCTGGGCTAAGGTATCTTTAACTTTATGCAATAATAAAGACTCTTTTCAAAGCCAAAAATTCATTTATTGAAAAGAAAATTAATTTATTGAAAGAAACACAACTTTTTGGGAATCTGAAAGGGCAAGGGGGTGGGGTGGGGAACTATACAATCACAGATTTGCATATGTCCTGTCTGGAGTGCTGTGCAATGACTGCTGCACTTCAGGATGGCTATACTGCATGGCGATAGGGGTTGAGTGCAGAGGGTAAGGGTCGTAGTTCTCAGGGCTGCTTGGTGAATATACAGGTGTTGAAGGCAGCTGGTGGTGGTAAGAACCCGGATGTTGAGGAAGGGGGGTTGGAGCTGACATGAGGGCACAAGGGAAAGAGCTTTGGGAGAAAGGCTGCGGGGGGGGGGGGGGGGTCTGCCTGCATGGCTACGGAGCACTGGATAGAGTCTGCTTGGCGCTCCAGGATGCTTATCAGCCGCTTCTGCGCATTGCTTCCTTTGCGCTGCAGTTTTTTGCTTGCGGATCCTGCTTTCCCTCCCCTCCACTCCTGCGCTTTTTGATTCTCTGTGAGAATTGCTGCATCACTTCTTGCAGCATGTCTGTCTTTGCTTTTTCACGCTTCTTCCAGGTTTTGTAGTCTCTCAGCTGGTGATAACACAACAGCCGAGATCTCAAGGTGCATCTGTAAAGGCAAAATGCAACACTTAACAGAGCAGCATTGTTTATACCAGACAGAGTAATTCCCCCGCAGTGAAGCAGGGCACATTAACAGTCTTCACAATAGCATAATTTTCCCATCCCAAAGAGAGTGCACATAACCCATGGGAGCCCCGAAATGGTGAGTAAGGGGGACTGGATTGTTTCAGGGCTGTACTGGGTTTCTGGGTGTGTTGGGAAAGCAAACAGTGCAGGGGCACCTACACTGAACACTATCCCAACATTTCCACAGGAGTTTATCCTGGAAGATATCTCGCTGC
Organism: Chelonoidis abingdonii; assembly: GCF_003597395.2. NCBI lineage: Eukaryota > Metazoa > Chordata > Testudines > Testudinidae > Chelonoidis > Chelonoidis abingdonii. The sequence goes on from NC_133781.1 coordinate 4,789,280, forward strand.
TGCGGGTCACCTGGGAAGCACGGGAGGGTCTTCTACTGCAATGCGGATTCCGCCCTGGCCCCTATGCAGCTTGCCTGTGTGCAGCAATGGTCCCCCCACCCTCGTGGCACAAGTGGCGAGGACGCACGTTAGCCTGACTGGACAAGGACCACAGTGGCTCTCCCAATAAACCTGCACAAGCGCATTGCCCATGCTCTGGATGAGACTTTTGAAGAGATTACGAGGCCGATTACCGTGACGTGATTAGACCACATCAATGTGCTATTCCGCATCTAGGCATGCATGCAGCCCTAACCCTCCTCTCCCGAAAAATTTCCATCCTGAAAATAAAAGCTGCTTACCGGGAACCTGCTCCTCTGTTTGTCCTCCACCAAGTACTGGCTGCTACGACTGGCTGCCTTCCTCCTGGCTGCATGCCTTCTGGGACTCCGGGGTGTCTCCCCCAACCCCAGTACCTTCACTCTTGCTTTCCTGCTCCTCCTCCCCCTGCTCTGAAGTGTCCATCATGGTCCTCGGAGTGGAGGTGGGATCACCCCCAAGTATCGCGTCCAGCTCTTTGTAGAAACGGCAGGTCATGGGGGCAGCACCAGAGCAGTGGTTTCCCTCACAGGCTTTGCAGTAGGCACTCCCCAGCTCCTTCACTTTAACCCTTCACTGCAGTGCGTCCTGGTCATGGCCCCTTTCCATCATGGCCCTTGATATCTGCCCAAAGGTATTGTAACTCCTATGGCTGGAGCGCAGCTGGGACTGCACAGCTTCCTCCCCTCAAACACTGATGAGGTCCAGCAACTCACCACTGCTCCATACTGGGGCTTATTTGGTGCATGGAGGCATGGTCACCTGGAAAGATTCACTGATTGCACTCCACACCTGGCTGAGCAAACCAGAAGGGGATTTTTAAAATTCCTGGGGATTTTAAAGGGCGGGTCTGATGGTTAGTTACCTGAGGCCAGGGCAGTAGAGTTCGAACTGATGAGCAGAGGGGCTAGAACAGGCATTCTGGGATACTGCCGAATACTTCTGGAGGCCAATCACAGGGCTTTGGGTGGCCACACTGGCAGCGCAGCGCTGCAGCAGCAGCACTATACTCTTTAGTCCTCTCGTGGAAGTGGAGTACAAGCAGCGCTGCAACCGTGGAGATACAGCGCTGTATGTGCCTTCCCCGTGCAGAAGGGGAGTGAGTTACAGCGTTATAAAGCCACCACCAGCGCTGCAACTTTCAAGTGTAGCCAAGGCCAGAGGCAGCGGAGAAATCACCCAGACTATGTCTCCACTGCAATGTAAGCCAAAGGTTAGTGGGACTTGAGTCAGCAGACCCTGAGTTAAAAAACCCAGGGCTGAGCATCTACTCTCATTGATAACTGTCTGTTAACAATTTTCTAAGGTCTGCACAAACCTGGGGCTCTGGCATCCACTCTGCAGCACGCAGACACACGTCAAACCAAGCATATCCCAGACGCCCTAGTGCCCTTCTGAGGTGTGGCCATTCTAGCCCTTTGACGATAGTGCATTGTGAGAAAACTTAACTGCCCACTCTGCTCATTACAGGAATTTTGAACAGGCTGTAAATATAGCCAGCAGGGGGAGTTATTTTGGTCTGTGCGCTCCCAGCCACGGGAGCCAGGAACATGGAGGAGGTGTGTTTGCAATAACTTCTCTTGCTTGCGCCTTCACTCCTGTATCAGGAAATGGGCAGAATTCCCATAAGACACTGGTGGACATTTCAGTGGCATCTTCTGACCCACCAAATGCATGTGAAAGAATTTATGATAGAGCAGCAGAAGGAGTACCAGGCTTGGCAGACTCAAACTGGCTGATGCTGGCATTGTAATTGAACCCAGCACTGTAACCTAATGCTTGTATTTTGCAGATAGCAACCTAGAGCACAGGACTTGGAGCAAAGAAATTTATAAAAACCCAAACAAGAAGTTGACATTTTGTTTATATTACCTTTGCATTAATATTGAGGTAACCCCTTACGTGTTTTTTAAAATAAAAACCTGTGGTTAATAATATTATGATAGTTATACCTGTGGAAGAAACAAACTCCCCTCTCAGGTTGGAAGCAACAAAATCAGAGACAGCTTTATTCAGGACATGCAGTTCAAAGGGAAAAACACAGTTGACAGAGAGCATCTCTGCCTCAGCTTCTCCAAAGTACAAGCAAAATCACACAAGCATTTATACCTCTTTGTGACATGCATTTATTAAAAATATCTGCATTTCATTTAGGCTATTTGCTATCTAGTCCAGTATTTTCTCACCTTCTCTTCTCAAACATTGTTATCTCAAGGCTAGGTCACACTAACGATTCTGCAGTTTTCCACTCACTTCTGACATGAGCCCTGCTTCTACAAGTCTCATGATATTAGGCTAAGACTTGACAGAACAGATGCTCTGTCTCTGACACTTAAATGCTGCACTTAAACCTGCTCTTTCTTTCCCTGCTTCCACATACCTCAACTATAATATTTATATAGTGTGGTACCACTTATATTTAAAAAAGTATACAATTGACTTTTGTTGCAACAAAATTAAAACAAAAAAGTAGTCACATGACACACAAATACACCATACACCAAAGAACAACATACATTACATACAGGACAAATGTAAAACTAAAGATGAATGGTGGCAGAATTGTATCGGTAACTATACAAGAAAGGCAGTAAGAGATTTATTATTAAAGTAAAGCATTTTAGAAAACAGACAGCTAAGAACGAGTTAAACATCTAAATAAGCAAGTTATCTTTTTATTTAAAATTTTTAATAAGAATTGATACAAATTCTTATTAAGTTATTTGTCCAAATTGTATTAATTTAGTAACTTAAGGCATTTTCCATTACTTTATATAAACTTTATTTTAAAACTTTGCTAGATGGAAATAAGGAAAGCCCATGTTTCAAATATTAGTCAGTGGTTAGAATTAGAATCAGAGTCTGCATTTCTGTTGCTTTGCAACCATATCTTCTAGAAAGTTAGAAGTATTTCCAGCTATTGCATTCCTGAAGGGTTAAAATGATTAAGTTACTGGACTTATTTAAAATTAAGTTTTTATCTGTGTGTGTTTGGTTTGTTTTCAGTTCCTTCATCTTTTTAGTGTTGGAGGTTTCTGTAATAATTATAAGTTTTAACTTTTAAAACAAAGAAAGGGCAGAAATGAAGAGGGTTTGGGAAGTTGGGGAGGGGAGGGGATGAGTGTGAAGAAAAGCAATGTAGAAGGGAGGGAGTCCCGAGCCAAGAGAGAATAATTAACTCTATCAAGTTATCTTAAAATACAGGCAGCAGCAGTGAGCAAACTGAGAGAGAATATAAAGGAAAACTTAACTGGTATGTAAAAATATTTGAGAAAGAAGGAAAAAAGGAGTGGGGCTCCGCGGGTTAAAGCTTTGGGTTGGGAACTCATGCCCACGGTTTTTATCCTGGCTCTGAGACATGGGCAGTGGACATAATAGGCCAGGCTAAGCTTTCCTTTATGCAGCTGCCGCTGACCCGCTGCGGGACACCTGGGTAGTGGTGGCCCCACCTCTTCCCCTCCCTGCTCTACCCCTTCCCCAAAGCCCTCACCACCTGCTGCTGCTGCCTACCTGGTAAGTCTCTGTCTCCGAAGGTCCCAGCTGCTCGCAGCATCCCTCCTCACTCCCCTTCCCCGCACGGGTGAGGGAGTGAGGAGGGACATGGCGAGTCAGTGGTGGGCAAAAGAGTGAGGAGGCCAGCGGTGGGTGGCAGCGCTTTGGAGTTTCAAGTGTAGCCAAGCCCTCAGTCTTGGTTTAGGTTTTACGGGAACCTGGCTCTCATCATATGGGGATGGTTGCATTGTGGTGGCCCCTCCCCATAGACTGCTTGGTGGCTTTTGGACTGGGTCATTCCCAATACCCCCATTCCAATCATCACATGTTCCACCTTTTCATTTTGCTTGGAACACCTTGTTCTATTTCTGTCCCCATTCTTTAGTATCCAGAGTTGCCCACCAAGATTTATAATGGGGGACTACACTTCTCTTTTTTGCAGATTTTCTACAGCTGTTTCCAGTTTCTGTTCTTTCCAGTAATTTTGTTGCCCCTGTTGTTTCTTCTAACTTTTTCTGTCTTTCTGTTACTTGCCTGGCCAATTTTGTGGCCTTCTGTCTTAACATTTAACAGCCTTGGCCAGAGTTTGCAATATTCTACATTTCTTACTTTTAGTATTATTTTTCTGCCCTAGCCTTACAGATCCCATTCCACATTTCTGTGGGGATATCTAGGGAGGGGATTAGAAAATTCCCTACCTCAGAGTTTTCTGTCATTTTAGGTCATGACCTTTTGGGGTCACTAGTGTTGTTAAGAATGTTGCTAAAGAATGTTGTTACTATTGGAGGGCTTCTCAGAGCTTTTGTGTTTAGGGCTGAGCCAGTGTTGTCCGCACTAGCAGATAGTGTAGCCTGTCAATTCAGAACTTCTCACTATTACTCATAAAGAAAGCTCACAGATTCAGTTCAATGGTGAAGGCGCTTGGCCAGGTTTATTGTCAGTGAAGTATAGTCCTAGAGCTCCCATAGAACTACAGGTACGCTAACACATATGCCTCTGATAGAGGACTAGGTCAGTGAGCATCTCTGCTGCCCCCTCAGCTGCACAGAGGTGCCTCTCCTATGAGTTCTCTTTTATACATTGATACAAACAAGTTATATATTGCAATCCTGACATGGTTAGTTACCACCCCTACACCTTTTACCTGTTGGTTCAAACAAAACATCCCCCTCCATTATCTTAACTGGGGTTGGTGTGCTCCTGTACCATCACCCAGGAATGTGTTTACATGAATACCCAGTCCACCTAGTACTTTTTAGGAGTGTCTGTGTTTTAGGAATGCTAGCCATACCTTTGCCAAGTTCATGTACCTGTAAGCAGGGTCTGAATGAGCTCGCCCCTGATATCTAGTGATGAGCTGTGAAAAAGGACTTCAGGAGCTGATCTCATTTGCTTAGGCACACCCACCCTGCCCAGCATGATGGGAGTGCTTTCCCAAATGATCACTTTTGGCTGGTGTTGAATCCCCAGTCTCCTTGTTATAGGGGCAGGAGTAATAAAGCATTGTTATCCTTGTTGTGTTAATCAAGGACAGTAGAACTGTACTTGGCTCACCCTGACTGAGGCACTCACTAGGCAGGGGATGTGGGTTGTACCATCACCTGCTGGTGTGGGTCCTGGACACCATTTGGCTCTTCTTATGGTGTAATAACAGAGCTGATTGCTGTTCAGCTGAGAGTCTTGTTACATACCACAGAGCTAAAATCACTGATACTCAGGTTTAAGCATTAAATCTGTTTTGGGATGCAAGAGACTGCCCTTTGTAGACCAGCAGTGAGCAGGGGCAGCTCTAGGTATTTTGCTGCCCCAAGCTCGAATCCGCAGGATCAGCGGACCCTCCGCAGGCATGCCGCTGACGGCAGCCTGCCTGCTGCCCTCGTGGTGACCAGCAGAGTGCTCCCCGTGGCTTGCCGCCCCAGGCATGCGCTTGGCATGCTGGTGTCGCCCCTGGCAGTGAGGCTCCTCCATGAACAGCTGAAATCACTGAGTGCCATGTTAAGTGGTGGGACCAGAAGACATCCCAGTGGATTGGCAATCAGCTGGTGGGGTGGCTGGTAAAGAGGTGTGGTGATTGGGCAAAGGACTGGAGCAGCCAGCAAGATGGCTGGCAGAAAGGAGCTAAGCGATGATTGGCCAGCAGGGTAGCTGCGGAGAGAAGCAGCGAGCAAGTGCCTGGACAGAGGAGTGAGTAAGGTGCCTTCTTACTCCACCCAAGGTGGGAGAAGAACTCTGCAGATACACCTCTGAACTTTGGGCCTGCATTGACCCAGGACAACTGTGAGCGGAGTGCGGAGAAGAGACAGGCATGTTAAATGGACTTTTGTTTGCTGGACTTAAGAACATGAGGCAAAAGGACACTGCCCAACATACTCTGGGGTGGGGCTTTTGCTTATGGTTTTAATTCACAAATAGAATTTATGAATTCTATTTGTGGCATTTTCCCAAATGAATGTCAGATTACTTCCTTCCTTTTATTAATTTTTTTTCCCTACATCCAGACTCATCTACCAAAAATGATGCTGTCCTGCAACTTTGAAGAGAAATTATTTTGCAAGGATAACTGGACAAAAGACCTGATATATCACAAGAGGTATGTGCTTATTGGTTCTATAGAGAAGAAGGAAATGTTCAAAAGTGACATCTCTTTAAAAGTGACAATCATACTACCAAGAAGTCTCAGAAAAGGAACTTGGCTATTATTAATAAAAATCATCTGGAAGCAGAGAGTTTGAGATGCTGTCTATTAGCCAGGCATGCATAGTCAAGCTGAGGACCTGCTTCAATCTTGTAAAACATGTCAAACCTTCAGAAACAAAAGTCAAGAGGATTCAGTGCTATTATATAAGGTCTCAAATAGAACTTGGCAGAAATTTGGCATGGACCTGTTTGCGTTTCAAGGCACAGATTATTTTTATTCTGGTTGATTATTATTCCAAATACTTAGAAGCCTGCTTGCTTTAGGACACCACAAGCACGTCTCTCATAAGGCAAAGTCTATTTGCAAGGTATGGCATACCTGAGAAACTCAGTGACAATGGACCACAATTCTGCTCCAGTTACTTTTCAATTGTTTTGCAAAAGTTTGACTTTATTCACCAAACCTTGTCTGTTGATCCCATAGTCAAATGGAATGGCCAAGAAAACAGTTCAAACTTTAAAAAAGAATTCTTAAAATAAAAAATAAAAAAAAAAATCTAGCTTGAAAAACACAGATCCTCTCTTAGGCTGGAGCAAAGGGTCATGCACCTTGCAGGAAGGTGCTGTAACCACCAGGATAAAGAGTCACATATAGTGAAACACACAAAAGGAAAAAAGAATCCAAGTGAGGTAAAGAGCATTAGAACTGGAACTGATTGTTTATGCAAAACAAACCTAATCCAAACGTATCAATGCCCTTTCTTCAGACAGTGAATAGTGCTTAAGGTCTCTTATACAGTTAAGCAGTCCTTCTTGGGCCTGGTCTACACTATGAGTTTATATCAAATTTAGCAGCATTAAATCGCATTAACCCTGCACCCATCCACAAAATGAAGCCCTTTATATCGATATAAAGGGCTCTTAATACTGATATCTGTACTCCTCCCCGACGAGGGGAGTAGCGCTGAAATCAGTATTGCTATTTCAGATTAGGGTTAGTGTGGCCGCAATTCGACGGTATTGGCCTCCGGGCAGTATCCCACAGTGCACCATTGTGACTGCTCTGGACAGCAATCTGAACTCGGATGCACTGGCCAGGTAGACAGGAAAAGCCCCACGAACTTTTGAATTTCATTTCCTGTTTGCCCAGCGTGGAGCGCCCATCAGCACGGGTGACCATGCAGTCCTAGAATCAAAAAAAAAGCTCCAGCATGGACCGTACGGGAGATACTGAAGCTGATCTCTGTATGGGGAGATGAATCTGTTCTATCAGAACTCCATTCCAAAAGACGAAATGCCAAATCATTTGAAAAAAATCTCCAAGGCTATGATAGAGAGAGGCCACAACAGGGACTCAACACAGTGCTGCGTGAAACTTAAGGAGCTGAGACAAGCATAACGGAAAGCCAAAGAATCAAATGGATGCTCACGGAGGGGTGGGAGACTGAGGACTCGAGCTATCCCACAGTTCCTGCACTCTCCGAAAACCATTTGCATTCTTGGCTGAGCTCCCAAAGCCTGAAGAGTCAAAAACATTGTCGCGGGTGGTTCACGGTATATGTCGTCATCCCCCCATCCCCCATGAAAGAAAAGGGAAAAAAAATTGTCTCTCGCCTTTTTTCAATGTCACCGTATGTCTACTGGATGCTGCTGGCAGACGCGGTGCTGCAGTGCTACACAGCAGCATCCCATTGCCTTCCCTTTCTGATGGCAGACGGTACAATATGACTGGTATCCGTCATCAGCATCATCCCGTGAGTGCTCCTGGCTGGCCTCGGTGAGGTCGGCCAGGGTCGTCTGGGCAAAAATGGCAATGGGAAGACTGGGGAAAGAAAGTAGCACAAAAGGAAGGGGAAGAAAGAGCAGGATCTCACAAGTATCAGGTTGGGGACCTCACTGGTGCAGTGATGATCTTCAAGGATCCTCACTGGAGTATCAAAGACTGATAAACAACAGCAACACTCCTGTCACCACTGCAGTGGTGGTAAAAAGCTTTACATTTGTCCTGCCCCAAAGTTTCTTTTTAAGGGCCTCAAAAGGGACTGATGAGGACATTATTTTGTCCACCATTTAGGCCTAATTTCCAACAAACCAAATTTGGTTCACTGATTTCTGGTTCCACATTTTTCTTATTTAGCAGACACAGAATCATGGGAGGTGCAATGTCTTGTATTGCCTGACCTATAGATTATATATTAATTGTATTGATTACTTAAGAATTCCCAGTTAACACACTGAGGTCTGGTAGGTTCTAGTCCTGAGATCAAACCCAGTATTATTAACATTATTTAGTTGCAACTCACCACTTAGGAAAAGCCTTTGGAATTTGCAATAGTTTTATTAATAGAGTTAGCAAAGTTACAAACACTCCAGGCAATCAAGGTAGATAGGGATAATATAGAATGTACATAGTCACATCATCCCTTTCAGAACAACCCCAAAGATCAGTCATTATTTTTCTCATCATCATCCAATCAATCATCGTAATCATTTTCCTTGTCACCATCATCAGTGGTCATCATCCTGGCATCTTCCAAGAGCTCTCTCAAAGCACAAAGACCAGGATACAATTTTTAATAATGCCAAATGCATAATCAGTAGGGATTTTAGCCCATTCTCCTCATCTGTATTTCTTCACCTTACGTATGTAGAAGTGGCCTGTTACCTAAAGCTCATTAGCATACAAATCCATTAGTTACCATGACATTCTTATGGTCAGACATCTGCTTATGTTCCTAACTTAAAATATCCCAGATTTGTATAAACTAGTATTCATGACTTCTGTCAGCAGTTTGGGCATTACATCAATCTGTCGTGTGCTATATTATGATTTAGAATTACTCCTGATTAACTACTTATGCTAAGGCTTTTGGGGCATCTTTATAGCCCTGAGAATAAAGGCCAGTTTATTGACTCTGGCCACTAGGACTTACGGCCCTTATGGACTGAGAATGAGGGCAACTCTATAGACTCTGACCACTAGGTGTCATGATCCCAAGGTCAACAGCAGTCCTGAGGACTTATTCTCGGGATGGGGTGCGCTCATCACGCACTGGACGAGTACCTCCACCCCATCATAGGCTCCATGCATTATTGCCTTAACTTATACCTATGCCTTACCTACAGAATACATACATCTATCTGCCCCTGCACTCAAGGGAGATTGTAGACATGCAGGAAAGGATCCTGAACATCATGCAGATGCAAACAGCTCTGTTGGAAAACACTGTGGAGCTATGTCCACATCCAGCACCTCAGCCAAGCCGTCCTGCAGAGAACACAAGATACTGGGAGTCCCCCTTTTCCTCCCCCAAATTCTATCCACTAAGAAAAGGAGAACAGTTTCCACCTACACATTTTTGTGAGCTCATCAGCACAGCCATCTGTGTGCTCAGGAATTTGGGCATGTTTCTCCACAGGTCTATTGGTCTGATGTTTCCACTGCATTATGTCAGCTCAATAGAGGTTTTGTCATGTACAATTCAGCTTAAAAAAATTGCTGAGGTACATTTCCCCTTCCCCTGCATGTTAATTATTAATAAAATCTTTACACAAACACATTCATTTCCTCTTACAGAACTTTCATTTTCTGCAGCTACAGTTTGACATTTTTGAAGCACACCACATCCCTAACTCAGGTCCAGGGCACCTGGTAGAGGTCCCCTCTCTGCTGTTCAAAACAGGGAAATTCTCTCCCCCTCTGTTTCCCAGCCATCAATGAGGGTCTCCCCCTGGCTTTCACAGATGTTCAGCAAAACCCAGCAAGCACCTATGACAAGAGGCAGATATTGCTCAGTGGCCTCCACCTTTGTTAGGTTCCTCCTCCTTCTTCCCTTCAGTCTGCCCATTTCACTGCAGCTACTCAGAGTGTGGTTGAACAGCTCCTTTAACCTGTCCAAGTGCCCAGGGCAATGATTCATAAACCACGGATTCAGTCGGTTCCCCAGAATGAAAGGAGTGTGAGGCAAAAAAGGGTTGGTTGCCAGATAATATTCAAAGTAAAATTACTAAAAGAATGAAACAATTATCAAAACTGATAATTAAGAGAAACAACAAACAGATGGAGTTGTTAAATCAATCAATCCTCAGCTGACTGGTTCAGGAAAAGCAAATGAAAACATGGAATTACTGATTATGGTTATTAATGAATTCAGGAAGCAACCACATAAAAATTTATTCAGGCTTCTTTTTCCTGTGAATAAGGGATGTCCCAAAATAAACAATTCAACTTGATATTAAAACTTTTAAACTAAAAATAAATTTGGATGAAACTAAATAAGTTGATAAGGCAATACAATTGAAAGGAGTGTCAACTTCATAAAAGCTAGCAAAGCCATTATTACATCTTTTATTTTTTATTAAAGGTAATACCATACATCTAAGGGTGACAGTGTACTGTTCAAATACAGAAAAAGAACTACCACAAAGTGCCCTGCTTTTGTTATTTAAAACGGACAAACGTAAAATAGGAACTAATGAAGTTCCCACCCCAAGACTGGACTGAAGCTAGTCTGGAGTGTAAAGTAGGAACACGAGACAACTCTGTAGTTAGAAACACACACAACATAGCTAAAATTGTTTTAAAAGTAAGAGTATTCTAAAGGTTAAAAGCCACACAAGTATAGATTGAAGTATGAATCTGAAATCAGTCACTCATACACCTAGTGTAATATTCCAAGGAAGACTGATCTAAGGATATTTCTCTCTCAGGCAAGTAGTTCTCACTCACACATGCAAAAGCAGCACAGCTGGAGGGCATGAGTGTAAAGGATTTGTCTACTCTGGCACTTGGTCGGCAAAACTTTCATTGTTCAGGGGTGTTAAAAAAACATGACAAAAGTTTTACTAACAAAAAGCGCCAGTGTGAACAGCACTTTGTCAGCAGGAGCACTCTCCTGGCTGCCTACAAACAGCAGCTCTCCTGCCAACAAACAGCAGCTACACTGCATGCCTTTCAGCAGCACAGCTGTAGCAGCACAGCCATGTTGCTAAAAGCCTCATAGTGTAGCCACAGCCTAAGATATAGGCCTGAGCAGAACAGTGATTGACAAAGTTGCTAGTCCCCATTAGCACTTAAAGTTAGGAATTGAGTTGAAGCAAGACAACAAGAGAAAATTAAACCATCAAGCGATGGATTTCCACAAAGCTGGGATAACACAATGAGCACAGCTGAGATTTAGTTATGTCCTTGCCAAACCAAAGATTGAAAGGGTAGCTCTTTTAGGCAGTAAGGCAGATAATAAGACAATTTAAGTGAGCTCAGCACTACACAGACAAGGTGTGAAGAGCAGCAAATAGTCCTGTGGCACCTTGTAGACTAACAGACATATTGGAGCATGAGTTTTCATGGGTGAATACTCACTTCGTATTCACCCACAAAAGCTCATGTTCAAATATGTCTGTTAGTCTACAAAGTGCCACAGGACTCTTTGCTGCTTTTACAGATCCAGACTAACATGGCTACCCCTCTGATACTTCTGGTGTGAACAGTAACTGGCAGTTACAGGTGCAAGCAGGCAGTTTAAATCAGCACCACATCAGTTTCAGTTAAAAAGTTGTCACATTCAAATGCTAGAACTTAGTCTGGTGATGTTCTTAGGAGAATTTTCCTGTTTTGTGCGGACTTAGACTGCTTCTGAATACACTTACTAGACTAGGCCCCACCGCATCTACCTTCCCTGGTTTGTCACTCACAAACAGAGATAGGTTCCTATGCCCCTGGGAGGGGTGAGGTTTAGCACACACCCCTCTGGTCATCATCTCCCATTGGCTAGCTTAGGCAGCACCTGACTTAGCATTCTGGCTTGCTGGCTTTTGTGAATCTCATTCTAAAGCACCTATATCTCCCCATTCATTGTAGAGAGGGAGCCGGTGCTCCTAACTCAGGCTTCGTTGATCCCAATGTTGTTCCTGTAATTTTCTAGGTGCTAAAAAATTTAGTCTCTGCAATACTGAGTGTCACAGCGCCTAAATCCCTCAGTGAATACCAGCCTAAAAACTATCAAGAACTAATGTGAAGTCACAGCATATAAGATATGTAGAATCATCCCTATACAAAACCAAATTTCAATAGAGAATGTCAATGGAAGTATCTGGAAAATGATAATAAAATCCCATCACAATTTGGAAGTCTCATCTCAGACTCTTGTTCTACACAGCTTTCTCTAGGAAGGCCATTTCATTTTCTGCTTTATAAACTACACCATCTCCTCATTACATGGCCACTCCTACCAGGTCTGGTCTGACCCTCTGAGATTTGTGGGAGTTGGCAAAGGTGTTATTCACTTAGCCCTTCCCCAGCCAGGACAATTCTTGGTTTTGTGACCTCTGGATTCTCTTATGTGTTATGAAGTCTGAGCTGTGCCGCAAGCCTTTCCCACAGTCAGGGCATTTATAAGATTCCCTGATGTCACTGAAAGTGTGAGATATGACTGAAGCCTTTCCCACAGTCAATACACTTATAGGGTCTTTCTCCACTGTTCATTCTCTTATGTTTAGTAAGGACTGAGCTTACAGTGAAGTTTTTCCCATATTCTGGGCATTAAAATGGTTTCTCCCTTGTGTGGATTCTCTGGTGAGTAACAAGGACTGACCTCTGACAGAAGCTTTAACGTCAGTCAGGGCAGTTATAGGGTTTCTCTCCAGTGTGGATTCTGAAGCTTTTCCCACACTCAGCACATTTGAAGGGTTTCTCTCCCATGTGGATTCTCTTATGTTCAATAAGGACTGAGTTTTGATGGAAGCTTTTCCCGCAATCAGGGCAGTTATAGGGTCGCTCTCCTGTGTGAGTTCTCTGATGTGATAGAAGCTGTGAATTCTGACTGAAGCTTTTCCCATAGTCAATACACTCATAGAGTCTTTCTCCACTGTGGATTCTCCTATGTTTAGTAAGGGTTGAATTCACAGAGAAGCTTTTCCCACATTCTGGGCATTGAAAGGGTTTCTCCCCTGTGTGGACTCTCTGGTGAGTAACAAGGACTGACCTCTGACGGAAGCTTTTCCCGCAGTCAGAGCAGTTATAGGGTTTCTCTCCTGTGTGGATTCTCTGATGTGCTAGGAGGCGTGAGATCCGACTGAAGCTTTTCCCACACTCATTGCACTTGTAGGGTTTCTCTCCCGTGTGAATACTCTGATGTTGAGTAAGAGTTGAGTTGTGACTGAAGCTTTTCCCACAGTCAGGGCAGTTATAGGGTTTCTCTCCTGTGTGAATTCTCTGATGTGTTAGGAAGTGTGAGATGTGACTGAAGCTTTTCCCACACTCTTTGCATTTGTATGGTTTCTCTCCTGTGTGGATTCTCTGATGCTGAATAAGGGTTGAGCTTTCACTGAAGCTTTTCCCACAGTCAGGGCACTTATAGGGTTTCTCTCCTGTGTGGGTTCTCTGATGTGATAGGAGGTGAGAGTACCGACTGAAGCTTTTCCCGCACTCATTGCATTTGTAGGGTTTATCTCCCGTGTGGATTCTCTGATGTTCAGTGAGGACTGATCTATGACGGAAGCTTTTCCCGCAATCGGGGCAGTTATAGGGTCTCTCTCCTGTGTGGGTTCTCTGATGAGATAGAAGCTGTGAATTCTCACTGAAGCTTTTTCCACACATGAGGCATTCATAGGGTCGCTCTCCCGTGTGGATTCTCTGATGTTTATGAAGGTGGAACCTCTGACGGAAGTTTTTCCCACACTCTAGACACTCATAGGGTCTCTCTCCTGTGTGGAGCGTATGGTGTTTACTAAGAGTTGAACTCTGTCTGAAGCTTTTCCCACAGTCGACACACTTGTAGGGTCTCTCTCCTGTGTGGATTCTCTGATGTCTAATAAGGGCTGATCGGTATTGGAAGCTTTTCCTACAGTCACCACACGTGTAGGGTCTCTCTCCAGTGGGGATTCTCTGTTGAACAGTTTCTTTGATTTTCCTAATTCCTCTGGATCTACCCTGTCTCTCCTCTGAGTGGTTTCCTTGCTCTGTCTCTTGCTCGCTCTGACCCTCATGGTCTTCTCCCTCCTCAGGACTCTGGGAAACATCCCCTTTAGCTCTTCCTGATACTGTCCCCTGTGGTTCCACTGGCTCAGGACCTTCCTGGCCAAGATTCTCCTCCTCAGTCTCACTCACCGTCCCCTCACCTGCTGGGACAGAGAGAGAACCCAGACAGGAGTCAGTCCCTGTGCCAGGTGAGATGGGAACCTCAGAAAGGGGAACAGAAAGGAGGGGAATAAACCAAAGTAACTGTTGAGGAGATAAAAAAAATCAGGGGCTTAATCCTACCTACAGTCCCTCCAAACCTTTCCCAAGAAGAGACAGGAGGGGACCCATCCTTCCTCCACATCCTCTGAATATAGATGAAGGCAGGGGCTAAAGGGTCAGACACACTTGATAAAAATTCATGATTGATCTTTGCCAGGAGGATAGAATATTTGGTTTCTGAATCAGTTTTGCACAATCCTCACCTGTGTGGGTGTTTCTCGAGATCTCTCTTTCTTTGTATCCATGGAGATCAGGGAGCCACGTCTCCTCTCCTTGATCCAGCCACGAGATGATGTCAGGTTTGAAAATCAGAAATCCTGCTTGTGGGGCAAAGAAACTTGTTCATTAAGGTCAATTCTGTTACTCCTTCCAGATCTAGGATTTGAGCAGGAAAGCGCAGAGAGGCTCCCTGCTCTCCCCTCCCATCCCCTCCAGGGTCTGGACTATAAACCATACAAGATCTGATCTGGAACAAGGATTCACCACCTCTGTCTAGGAAACTGCCCTAACTTATTCCCCTGGGGAGCTAAGCAGAGTTGCTACCCTCTCTAGCTATCTGAGATACAACCACTCTCCCATCACTGACAACTACACCCCCTTTTCTGCCACACCTATCTCTCTCCAACACAAGACAGAACATAAAGATGTTGGTGCACCAACTCGCCAACCTCATGAGGAGGGCTAATATTCTGGGGTGTATTAACAGGAGTGTTGTATGTAAGACACAAAACATAATTGTCCTGCTCTACTCAGCACTGAGGAGGGCTCAGTTTGAGAACTGTGTCCAATTCTGAGCACCACACACTAGGAAAGATGTGGACAAACTGGAGAGTCCAGAAAAGAGCAATAAAAATGATAAAAGATTTAGAAAATTAATAAGGAAAGGTTAAAAAACATGTATGTTTAGTCTTGAGAAAAAGAGGATGGTGATGAATTGAATTAAGACAAGAAGTAATAGATTTAACTTGCAGCAAGGGAGATTTAGGTCAGATAGTAGGAAAAAAACTTTCTACCTAGAAGGGTAGTTTAGGTCTGGAATAGGCTTCCAAGGGAATTTGTACAATCCCCATTGCTGGAGGGAAATGGTTGGATAAACACGTCAGGGATAATCTAGGTTTACTTGGTCCTGCTTCACTTCTTGAGGCCCCTTTCAGCCCTACATTTCTATGATTCTATATTAGTTACACTTAGAGCTCTTTCATCTGGAGACCACTGCCCCATGGAGCACCTTGAATAATGGGGCAGTGGTCCCTGACTAGTCCAATCCCCTGTGCTGAGGCAGGACCAAATAAACCTACATAATCTCTAACAGGTGTTTGTCCTCCCTGTTCTTAAAAATGTTCAGTGACAGGGATTCTAGAACCTGCCTCGATAACTGTTCTAGTGCTTAAATATCCTTACAGTTAGAGAGTTTTTCCTAATAGCCAACCTAAATCTCATTTGCTGCACATTAAGCCAATTACTTCTTCTGCTATCTTCAGTGCACATAGAGAACAACTGATCACCATCCTTTTTACAACACCCTGTAACATGTTCAAAGACTGTTATAAGGTCTCCCTTCAGTCCTTTTTTCTCACAACTAAACATCCCCTGTTATTGTAACCTTTTCTCATAGCTAACATTTTCTAAATCTTTTATCACTGTTGTCACTCTCCTCTGCACTGTGTCCTATTTGTCCACACCTTTCTTAAAGTGTGGTGTTTAAACCTGGATATGCCACCTGAGGCCATAGCAGTGCCAAGTAGACAAAAGACAACTACCTCCTGTGTCTTACACACAGCATCTCTGTTTATACATGCCAGAATTATATTACAAGTAGGCAGGAGCAGTGTGTGGAGCCACATGCTCCCCCTGCCCCTGCCTCCCCCATGCTAGCTGCTTCTGGGAGCAGCATGGGGCCAGGGCAGGCAGGGAACCTACCATTGACTGGGAGCCGCCTGAGGTAAGTGCCACCCGGCAGGAGCCCGCACCACAACTCCCAGCCCTGAGCCCCCTCCCAGAGCCAGCAGCTCATATCCCTTCCTCCACCCAAACCCCCTCCGGCACCCCAACCCCCTGCCCTAGCCCTAACACCTCCCCAAGTCATCACCTCATACCCCCTCCTGCACCCAACACTCTGCCCCAGCCTGGGACCCCCTCCTGCACCCAAACTCCCTCCCAGAGCTTTCACCTCAACCCCTCTGCCATCCCAACCCCCTGCACCAGCCCTAATGCCCCCTCCTGGAGCCAGCACCCCATACACCCTCCCATACCACAACACTGCCTCAGCCTGGAGCCCCCTCCTACATCCAAACTCCCTTCCAGAGCTCGCATCCTGTACCCCAATACTCTGCCCCAGCCTGGAACTCCCTCCTGTACCCAAACTCCCTCCCAGGGCTTAAATCCCTCCTGCACTCCAACCCTCTGCCTCAGGCTCAGGCCAGAGGCCCCTCCCACCCTCCAAACCCCTCAGCCTCAGCCCAGAGCCCACACCCCCTCCTGAACCCCAACCGCCCCATGGTGAAAGTGAGTGAGGACGGGGAAGAGTGAGCGATGGAGGGAGTGCAGGATGGAGGGAGTGTGGCAGGGCTTTGGAGAAGGGGCAGGGCCTTGGGGAAGGCACGGGGTAGATCCTGGGTCGCACTTAAATTCAAAAAGTGATCTTATGCATAAAAAGGCTGGAGATCACTGATCTAAACTATATTCTCTAGGTTGCATATGGTAGTGGGATTATGTCAAATCTTTACTAAAATCAAGCTAAATCATGTCTAGTGCTACTTCCTTATGCACTAGGAGAGTAACCTTGTCAAAGAAATACATTAGTTTGTTGTAGCTTCACGTGTACTTGACAGATCTATGCTAGCTATTCCTTATAACTCTGCTATCCTCTAGGTACTTACAAATTGATTGTTCAAAATATTGTTTCAATACCTATCCAGGTATCAAAGTTCAGCTGACTTGTCAATAATTCTCTGGATCCTCTTTGTTCCCCTTTTAAAAATAGGAAGTCAGTTTCACTTTCTCCAGTCCACTGGGACCTAACCTGTTCTCCACGAGTTCTCAAAAATAATAGCTAATGTTTTCTGAGATTGCCTCAGCTAGTTCTTTAAGTATTCTAGGGTAAATATGGTCAGGCCCTGCCAACTTGAATACCTCTAACTTTACTAAACTTTCTTCACCTTAGTCTTTCCCTATTCTAACTTGTGTTGCTTCCTCCTTCTTGTTAACACTAGTAGTGTTAAGCATCTGATCATAATTATCTTTAGGGAAAAAGGAAGTAAAATAGGCATTAAAGAGCTCAGCCTTCTTGATGGTATTCATTGTTAGCTATCCTTCCCTGCTAAGTAGTGGGCCTACACTTTCCTTCAGCTTTTTCTTGTTCCTAATATAGTTATAGAACTTCTTCTTATTTCCTTTTATGTCCATTGCTATGTGCAACTAATTTTGTGCCCCAGCCACTCTCATTTTGTCCTCAACATGCTTCTCCTGTTCTTTAATAATCATCCTTAGTAATTTATCCATATTCCACTTTTTGTTGGATTGCTTTTTGATTTTCATGTCAGTAAAAAAGCTCCAGATTCAGCCAAATTGGCCTCTTGCTATTCTTCCTGTTTTTCTTGTTGTGCCTTAAATGTTCTCTCTCAGATACTGCCAGCTCTTAACTCCTTCTTCCCCTTAAATATTCTTCCTCTGGGACCATACCTATACTTCTGAGTTTGCTAAAGTCTGTTTTTCTGAAGTCCATGATGCAGGCATGCAGGATCATATGCATCCCAGATTTGCTGCTTGGCTTGTACGGAGCATGCTCACATGGACTGAGGGAGGCAGCAGGGGCTAGGGGTGATGGATGCGGGGCCAAGGGAGGCAGCAGGGGCGATGGGGGGGATGGATGCGGGACCGAGGGAGGCAGTGGGGGCCAGGGACAATGGAGAAGGGTGTTGAGAGACACTGCTGGATCTGGGGGTTGGTGCCCGAAGCCCTGGGACCAGAGCTGTGGCCAGAGTTGGAGCCTGGGGGCTGCACAGCTGGATCCAGGTCAGCACCTGCTACTATATGGCCAGAACCATGGTTCTGCACCCAAAGCACTGTGGCTGGAGCCTGGGACCGGAGCCAGGAGCTACACTACCAGAGCTGGGTGTAGGAACCCAGCACCATATGGCCAGAGCCAGGAGTCAGCACCCGAAGCCATGCTGCTGGAGGCTCCAGCTGCCACTGGAGCCTGCTGCCCAACCACCCCAGTGCTAAATCCCGTGCTCCACCACCTCCCCTTGCTCCTCCAGTGTTGTGCCCCACATGTCTGCAGAGATGGTGCAGAGTGTCACATCCAGAAACAACAGGGAAGGAGGGGTAAGTGCCACTGTTTCAACCCCCCACATCACCACCCAGGAAACTGTCATGGCCGCATGAAAAGTGGCTGGTGGCCACATTTGAGTAACGCTGGACTAGAGAACCTCACCCAGAGATTCCTAATTAAGCCCATATCTTGTTGTTAAGCTAGACTCTATTTCTTAGAAAGAGACATCCATGGCTCGATTAAAGACTCCAAGTGATGGAGAGTACACCACAACTCTAGGTAATTTCTCCAGTAGTTCACCCACCTCAACATTTGCACCTTGTGACTGGCCTGAATTTGTCCAGCTCCAGGTTTCAGCCGCTGGATTTCATTCTGACTTTCTCTGCTAGATTAAGGAGCCCTCTGCTGTCAGACATTTTCTCCCCATGTAGGTATCTTTGGGCTCTGTTCAATACACCTCTTAACCTTCTCCTGGATAAACTAAATAGACTGAGCTCCTTTAGTCGCTCACTCTAAGGTAGATTTTTCAGACCTCCAATCATTCTTGTGGCACTTTTGTAAGCCCCTTTCCAATTTGTCAACATACTTCTTGCAGTGTGAACACCAGAACTGGACACACTATCCACTAATAGTTTCCTAATGCCTCAAACAGAAGTAAAGCCAGGTTGGCTGGCTCATCAGGGATAAAGGCTAAAGGCCAGGCTTCTTCCACTCAGCTGGTAACCATCCACTTTGCAGTGAAAGTGAAGGCTATGTCACTCGAGTGCTAATAGTCCTTCAAATCCTTCCCACAATGTCCCCTTGTGCTCATAAGGACAGCGTCCTCCCCTGATTCAATGAAAAAGAATCATAGGGCGTCCAGCTCTCTATAGTGCTAAGAACCATGGGATGAGCCCCCAGAAGTTATAGGGACATACACAAGTTGAGTGCAGCACCAGTGAGGACACTATAACTTGCGGAGGGCTTGCAGGTGACGGCTCACAGCCTGGCGAGGCTAAGCCCAGTGTTTAGACCCAGGTGTCAATGGCCACGTCTATACGACGCGCCGTATCGGCGCGTTACAATCGATTGCTCGGGGATCGATATATCGCGTCTCATCTAGACGCGATATATCGATCCCTGAGCGCGCTTACATCGATTCCGGAACTCCACCAAAACCAACGGAGTTCCGGAATCGACATGGCGAGCCGCGCACATCGATCCCGCGCGGTGAAGACAGGTGAGTACATCGATTTTAGATAATCGATTTCAGCTACGCTATTCTCGTAGCTGAAATTGCGTATCTAAAATCGATTTTCGCGCTTCGTGTAGACCTGGCCAATCACCCAGGTTAAATCTGCACTGAAGACATATCCTGAGTTTCTCTCAGGCAATGTCCATTCCCACATACAGCCAGTCACCTCCTGGACTGGACACAGGCATCAGAAACACCATCCTCAGCCCTGTCAGGCTGCTCCCTACTTCAGGCACAAACC
The DNA here is from genome assembly GCF_003597395.2 of Chelonoidis abingdonii. Lineage (NCBI taxonomy): Eukaryota > Metazoa > Chordata > Testudines > Testudinidae > Chelonoidis > Chelonoidis abingdonii. The sequence goes on from NC_133781.1 coordinate 4,809,474, forward strand.
AGAACTGTCCCTTTAGGAAGAATTGCTGAGCTTCACTTCACTTCACTTCACTTCCCCCATGAACCACAGACTCAGAGAGGCAGAGGAGATGTTCTGTTCCCATCTGGGCTCAAACGCAGACACAATGTCCTGCTAATCTATGAAGCAGCAGTTACCATCACGCTCCATCCCCAGAAATTCATGAAAACTCTATCCAAGCAAGAGGCCAAGGAGCACAAAGATGTATTAGCTATAGCAGGGTGGAGAAAGCTGGTGATAGGTTACACATGAGCAAAAAGAGACTTCAGAATAAGGAATTTTTGTAACCCTTACACCAGTGCTGCTGCTGCAGGTGGCTGAGATTATTAGGGACAGAAGCACAGTGAAACTCAGATTGATAACACAATGGACCATGATTTCAAGGTACTTATGTGGCCCCTCATACCATAGTAACTGAGCACTTCACAGTATTTAAAGTCATTATCCTCAGACCTCTGTGACATAGGGATTGGCCGTAATAAATATTGTACAAATAGGCAACTGTAGCAAACAGTCCAAGTGACATACACAAGCCACTGTGGCAGTCAGAGTAAGAAATTAAACCCAGGTCTTTGGAGTTTGCTGTCAGAGCCCTAACCACTGGACCATCATCTCTCTCAAAATAGGCACCAGATAGTCACATAGTGAGAGACAGGCCCTACCCCAAACAGCTGTCAATCTAAAAACACAAAACAGACAGGGAGTGGATTTTTTTCTACATTTCACAGAGCGGAAAAGGAGAACTAGGAAAATAAAGCTGGGACTTTTAAAAGGGCCCAGACACCAAAGGAAAAAGATTGGATGTCTAATTCTCTAGGGTCCCTTTGAAAATAGCAGACTAAGTGATTTACAAGAGGTCAGACAGGGAGGCTGTGGAAGAGCCTGGAACTGAACCCAGGTCTCCTGAGTCACAGGGCAGAGCCTGAAACACAAGAGCCCTCCTCGCTTTTTTCTACTATAGTGACATACCCCACAGAACACTGCCAGACCATAAATTACATCATTAACCCTCACTGAGCCCCAGAACCCAGCCCCTTTCACTACCAGGAACTATCACTTCACAGAGACCAACCACAGCCAGGAAGAGACACCAGGAACAACGTCTTCCTTCCAGGAGTTCGGCACATTTGCACAAGAAGGAGCCCTTAGTGAAGGCACTAACAACAGTTGGATCCAAACCCAGATCCATGACACTGGACCAGGGGTTCTCAAAACACATTTTTGATAGCCTCAGACTGCGGTCACCAACTCTTGCTGGTGGCTGCTCTGACAATTTTTCCTAAAATACTTAATTAACTTTAGAAAAAACAAATAAATATGCATATGCACATGTCCAAATCATTGTAATTTATTTATGTAGGAGTTTTTTGCAGACTCGATAATAAAAATGTACAGTTATCTCTATTCTTTACTGTACCTAAACAAAATAGAAACACAAATAAGGTGCTTTTCATGTTCTTGTCTTTTTTGTTGTTATTTCTTTTGGGGTTCTTTTTGGTTGGTTTTCTTTAGATTTACTAGCTGGTAAGTCTGCTGCTGTGAAAAGTGTTACTTGTATATTAACATCACTTTTCACAGTCTCACAGCTAGCTACTAAGTCTGCTGTGAAAAGTGATATTAAAAAACAAATACAAATATCCCTTTTCACAGCAGATTTACTCAGCTTTGGCAAGCCCAGGGACAAATTAAGTCCTGGATGGAGAAGTGGGTAGGGAGGTGCCAGGGAGGGAGCAGTGAGTCCAGGGGACGGCGCCTGAAGCCCCAGGACTGAAGTCTGAACCCAACACCTCCGGGAAGGTGGGAACTCACTGGCTGCCTGCTCCTCCAGTGTTTGTCTCTCCAAGAGGCTGTGGCTGCATTAGAAGCGCTATATATGCTGCTGTAGTGTGTCTGGTGAAGACGCTCTATGCCGACAGAAGAGCACTCTCCCAGTAGCATAATTACTCCACCTCCAAGAGAGGCAGAAGCTATGTTAGCGGGAGAGCATCTCCCACCGACATAACACTGGCATGGACAGCAGCTAGGTCAGTGTAACTTGCAGCGCTCAGGGGATGTCTTTTTCACGCCCCCTGAGCGACGTAAGTTATATCGACTTAAGTGGTAGTGTAGACCTGCCGTAAGTGTATTAAAAAATCTGGCCATTGGAGACTTAGGCAGAGCCAAGTCATGAGACACTTGTCCATCTGGGAGATGGCAGAGGGCTCAGAGGCCCCAGAAGTTGGAACTTGCCTCGGGAAGGAGGAGTAGAGAGTGAATTTGTCTCACTTGAAAACCTTGGTTATGGGAAGAGTAGCATCATCATTATGTCCTTGAATCTTCTGTTCTGTGGGAGTGGATGTGGAAGGGACAGTCTCTCTCATACACAGGAGCTAGGGGCTGATCTTCCTGATATCTGGGGGACCAATGAAGAATCCTGCACAGAAACCAGCCCTGGTGCTTTAGGGACACCTGCAGCATCTACTTCCCAAGGGGCTATGCATCCTTACCCAGCAATGTCACAGTCTCATAATTCTCTCGCATGACGTCCCTGTAGAGGGCTCTCTGACTCGAGTCCAGCAGAGCCCATTCCTCCTTGGAGAAATACACAGCCACCTCCTCGAAGGTCACCAGCTTCACTGCAGTCATTTTCCTTCCCTGTCTCTGGAGGACATGGGACAACCTGGAGCAAAACATGGGTGTTATTCTGCAGCCTATCAGCATGAGGAGGGTGCTGGGGGAGGTTTCAGTCCCCCCCAGTTCTTTCCCTGCTGACAGGCATTCTGGACTCTGCCATTCTCGAGAAATACTTGAGCCAAGATATTTAAAAAAACACTAAAGTTAGATTGCAAATCCCTATTCAGTTCTCTCAACACATAGCCTGGGATTTAAATGGCTGAGCCAGCAAACTGTAGCTTCTGAAAGTGATGTGTGTTTACATTCAAGAGAAAGGCGCTAAAATGCAACTAGAACAGAGGTTTGGGGGCCTAAATTTAGGCTTGACAATAATGAGGCCTGGTAAATTGCAGGCAAAGTGAAGTGAGACAGCTCAGAAGCTGGTTCTCCATTCAACTTTCAGAAATAAATTCACCCGAGAGCAAGATTGTCCACTGTGAAGATCAAGATAGGAACTGCCAGAGTGGGTAGAAGCCAGGTTCATCCAGTTAACACTGAACATGTTATAAGCATCTGAAAAGGGCCCTTTAGACTAAAATTGTGCACTCAGCAGTGCCAGTGTATGCTCCAGCGGTCATGAAAGAGCAGAATCCAAGGAGCCGCTTTAGGGGATCCCCTTGACACTGTCCCCAGGGCAGCACATTCCCCCAGCAGCGCAGGGACTAGACAGAGGCAGGAACTGGCTTTTCCTCTCCCTGTCCCTCACCTTGTCCCAGGAAAGTCAATCTGCCCCAGGGTGCTGCAGGGAATGGGGCTGGGCACGGCTGGGAGCCGGGAACCTCCCTCCCCACTAACTGCTCCTGCTGCCCCTGCCAGTCTCTCCCCGTCTCCCTCTCGCCCCCTCCCCTCGGGCTGGGAGACTCGGTCCCTGGCCTGGCCCGAGGCGTTCGCTCCCCGGAGCTGGCTCGGCTCCTGCAGGCGCTCAGGGGAGCAGAGCCAGGTGGGGTCAGGGAGGGCAGCAGCTCTGGGACTCGCAGACCCCCGCCCCCCCGGGAGCAGAGCTGGGGCGAGGAGGGGCCGCTGGTGCAGAGTCACTTTCCTGCCCGGCCCCAGCCCTTCCCCCGGGTCTCTCCCCTCGCCTGCAGGCTCCGGCTCAGGGGCTGGTGTCGGCAGCGCCCGGGGCTGCCCCCGGAGAGAGTCCCCCCGGCTGGGCACAGAGGGGCGCCAGGGAAGGGCTCTCCCCGCACACAGCCCGCTGGGCAGCGGCTGATCAGTCCGGGTTCCGGGATCGCAAGGGACTGAGGCGGCGTGACGACAAAAATTGTTCCTGCTCCCGAGTCCCTGCTTTGGCTACACTGAGCATGCGCACATCAATTGCGCATGCCTAGTAAGGTTTGCTGTTGCCGCTGCCCTCTCTCTGCCCTCACTTCTACTTACGATTTGCTGTCTCCTCTTTGGAGGGGTTTAAAAGCACCACGGGGGGTAAATCGCAGAGGGGCGGCTGTCAGGGTCTGAGCCGGGGGCAGAAATCTACTGGCCGGGGGGCTCAAACTGCTGCAGGTAGCGGCAGGAGAGGGGCTGAAGGGGGAAAATCGGGGGTGGGGGGTGGTAGCCGGGGTTAAGCCCGGAGCGGGGCAGACGCTGCCAGACCCTGTGTGGGGACAAACCCCCCGTTTAGGGAGCGGGAGAGGGGGGAACAGTGACCCCTCGGGATGAACCACCTGCTGTGCTCGCTAATCTGGGGTTGTGGGGGGTGCAGAGGCTGTTTTCGTTCTGTTCCCAGGACGCTGCATGTCAGCCCCAGAGCAGGGGGCAGGTTCCTGGGACTGGATCTTAAAGGCACAGGCAGCCTAATTCTTAGGCCTGGTCTACACTACGCGTTTAAATCGATTTAAAGAGCATTAAATCGATTTAACGCTGTACCCATCCACACTACAACGCCCTTTATATCGATATAAAGGGCTCTTTAAATCGATTTCTGTACTCCACCCCGACGAGAGGAGTAGCGCTAAATTCGATATTAATACATATCGGAATTACGGTTAGTGTGGACGGACAATCGATGTTATTGCCTCCGGGCGGTATCCCACAGTGCACCACTGACCGCTCTGTGACAGCAATCTGAACTCGGATGCAGCGGGCAGCGTAAACAGGAAAAGCCCCCGCGAACTTTTGAATTAACATTCCTGTTTGCCCAGCGTGGAAGCTCTGATCAGCACGTGGCGATGCAGTCTCAAATCCAAAAGAGCTCCAGCATCGGACCGTACGGGAGATACTAGATCTGATCGCTGTATTGGGGAGACAAATCTGTTGTATCAGAACTCCGTTACAGAACACGAAATGCCAAAGCGTTTGAAAAAAATCCTCCAGGATACACAGCGCTGCATGACAAGCGTAACGGAAGCCAGAGACTCAAATGGAACGCTCAGGATGGAGGGGTACTGAGGACTCCAGCTATCCCACAGTCCACAGCAGTCTCTGAAAAGTATTGCATTCTTGGCTGAGCTCCCAATGTCTGTAGGTTCAAACACAGTGTCTGGCGTGGTTCAGGGAATAGCTCCTCAGTTTCTTTCCCCCCCCACCACGTGAAAGAAAAGGGAAAGAAATCATTTCTTGACTCTTTCAATGTCACCCTATGTGTACTGAATGCTGCTGGTAGACGCGATGCTGCAGCAGTGAAGAGCAGTATCCGCTCCTCTCCCTCTCCCCCTCCCCGGTGGTAGACGGTGCAATAGGACTATAACCGTCTCATCAGCCCATGAGTATCTAACGCTTGACATCGAGCCAACATTGCCTGGTTACTCCCAGTAGATAGATGGACAGAACGGGTAATACCAGCTTCATCATAGCAACTGGGGGCTCAGCCCCTCCTTTCTGTGTAAAGAAAAGATTCTGTACTGCCTGGACTGTCATAGCAGCAGCATGCTGTGCCTCCTCTCCCCACACCGCTAATGTCCTGCCTGGACTATCATCGTGCCGGGAGGCTGCCTCCCCCTCATTTTATGTCACTAAACACTCAGTGTTTCTTATTCCTGCATTCTTTATTACTTCATGACACAAATGGCAGGACACTGCCACGGTATCCCAGGAAGGTGGGGGAGAGAGGGAAGCAATGGGTGGGGTTGTTGCAGGGGCACCCCTGTGATAATACTGACACGGAGCAGCTGTGCTTTGATACACTGGTCCTCTAACACTTGCCCTTATTCTAGGCAGGACTGACTCTATTTTTAGAAACATAAGGAGGGATTGACTCAGTTCCCAAGTGAGTCAATCCCAATTTGCTTTTGCGTTGCGCCCCCAGCCGATTTCAGCCAGGGGCACTCATGATAGCAGCGGACAGTACAAAGGGAGAGAGATAACCGTCATCTCATTGCCAGTTTCTCGGCAGTAGACGGTACAGAACGACTGCGTAACCATCTCTGCTATCATTGCAAAAGCAATGCTGCTGTGTAGCGCGGGAGTATCGCCTCTCTGTCCGCAGCATCCAGTACACATACGGTGCCGGAAAAAAAAAAAGCTGAACGTGCTCCATGGTTGCCATGCTATGGCGTCTGCCAGGGCAATACAGGGAAAAATGGCGCGAAAGGATTGTCAGCTGATGTTTTCCCAGAGGAAGGAATGACTGACGACATTTACCCAGAACCACCCGCGACAATAATGATTCAACCCAGAATTCCAAGGGGTGGGGGAGACTGTGGGAACTATGGGATAGCCACGGAAGAGCTACCCACAGTGCAACGCTTCAGAAATCGACGTTAGCCTCGGACCATGGACGCACAACGCTGAATTACTGTGCCTAGTGAGGCCGCATGAAATCGAATTTATAATATCAGTTTTATAAAACCAATTTTAGCTAATTCGATATTATCCCGTAGTGTAGACATGGCCTTAGACTCAAAGCTTAGACACCGCAGCTCCTCTCTGTCTCACACACGTGTTGTGGGGCTACGTTACTGCTCCAGCCAGGAGACTGAATGCGGTGAAATATTGTACAGATGCCCCCTCCCTCCCTCAAACTCTGCCTCTCACCTTTTGACTATGTAAAAGTGTCTTCTATCATTTTCTATGTCTGTATGAAATCACTGCAGCTTCTTTCTCTTATACAACGTGCTGAGTTGCTAACTCCCTCCCAGAGCCCACATGTCTGCACCCCCTCCTGTACCCCAATCCCATGCCCCAGGTCAGATCCTGCACCCCTCACTCAAACTCCCCATAGCCTGCAACCCTCCTGCACCCCAACTCCATCCCAGAGCCTGCACCCCAAAAAGGGCCAGATTAACAGATTTAATACTGGGCCCCCTTTTGTGGGCCCGGTATTAAACATATTCCTGGGTCCCCATGGGGGAAATGGGGACATGGGGCAGTGGGGCAGAGTCCTCAGAGCAAGGGACTGACTGGGGGCAATGGGAGATGGGTCATGGCACGACAGGGACAGCCCCATTCCACGCAGCCCAGTACAAAAGCACTGTTTGCAAAGCGGGAGCTACCAGACCCACGCTGTCCAGCCTGGCCCTGCGCTGCCATTGTGCTTCTTCCCCTTGGGGGTAGGCCCATGCTGCACCATGCTACCCCCTGCCCAGCACCCCTCTGGCTCCCTACACCCAGTGCCACACAACCCAGAGACCTCCACAAACCCCCTGCCCAGCACCCCTCCAACTCCCTATGCTCAGTGCCACACCATCCAGAGACCCCCATTAACCTCCATGCCCACTGCCCTCCCAGATCACTCCCCCACCTACTCAGAACCCCCCCACAGATCCTTGCAGTGGCCATTGCCCCCCAGCTGAAGACCCCCCACAGCCCTCCCACAACTGCAGAGTGCCCCGCACCTCCCCACTCAGAGCCCCCCCTACAGATCACCTTACTGCCCAGTGCCCCCCATCACCACAATTGCACAGTGCCCCGCACAGACCTCCCACACTTTTGAGCGCCCAGACACACACAGATCTCCCCCACTGCACAGCCCCCCAACACTCAGAGATCTCCCCACCCCCCATTGCCCAGCACCTACCCAGATCCACTAGAGACCTACTCTCCCACACTCTAACCCCGAGCCACAATAGCCGGCCCTGATGGGAGGTGACTATGTCTGCCAGGCTGAGCCGGCAGCGCAGCCAGAGCTGGTCCTGGGGCAGGATAACTCTGGCCCCTTGGGAATGGTGCAAGCAGCCAGGCTAGAGCAGGAGCAGAGCCTACCTGGGTCAGGCACTCTCAGGACCCAGCTGAGCCTCCCCTCTCCCCGACTGTTCCCTGTGACTGGCTGAGACTGGCCCAGCCTCTGCACCAGTCCCAGGTGGCTCTTCCCCCCAGGAGGCAGGTGGGGCCCCCCAGGTCCCAAGCAATGGAGACAGCTCAGAGCTGGAGCAGTGCTGGGTAGTGGGGCAGATCCCTGAGATGTGACTCCCGAGATCCTACTCAACCCACCCACACCCATTGGCCCCATGGCCAGCAGCCTTGCAGGGCACACACACACACACCTCTCTCTCTCCCTGCTTTCCTATCACCAGTTATGTAACTACAGGAATGAAATCTAGACATCCCGTAAAACAGCTAGTTCCACATTGTTCTTCAAACCTCAGATCATTGAAATGCAGCTTTGGATTTGAGATCCTATGTGACTGTAGTACATTTTGCACTGCCTGCATCTACACTGACATCAGGAGAGGAGAAGAGGACGAGACTGTCCGTAGCACATATGAATTTAAAAAAAGGTGAGACACACCCACCCACTATTAATGCAACAAGAAGAGAGAACAGTAGCTGGTGCCAAGAGAGAAGATGCAATGAAACCCTTCTGTACCCACATCTGATGTCTGAAAAGCATCAGTCACTCTGCAGATCAAAGAAAGAAAGAGCAGCCAGTTTCAGACAGACAGGATCCTTGTGACCTATATAGCAGAAGTGCACTTCCCTATAGCAGTTTCCCAACAGAGTTTTCTTATGGATTTATTTATTAATAAAAAATTAAGATTAGGAGTCTGATTTAAAGTATGTACATTTTCAGTGTTAGTTAACTATGGAACTATTGCAGCTACTTTTATTTTACTCCTGCCTTCATAAAAAACTACAGAGTTATAACAGATAATTACAAAGACTAAAATATATGCTTTAATATAATTAGGACCGGGCCATCCAAGATGAAAACTACACCATGAAAGAGTCCTACAACCAGGTATTTGAGGTCTCACAATAGGTCACTGTCAAATCAAGGATAGACCCAGGTCTCCTGCCCAGTCTGGTGCCCTGCCCAGTTGACTACCGCTTCTAAACATGGAGTGTTTCTTTTGTCCAACTGTACCTATGTTGGAGTGGGGAGCTAGATAAGTCAATAGTTATCTGACAGCCCGAGCAGCTGGCAGACTTTGTCCATAGCTGGTTATCTCTATTCCACTACCAGTGCATATGTTCCTTTAGATTTCTAATACACTAACTCAGAATTGTGCTGTCAGCACTACTTTAAGTTTCAATAACTCTACCAAAATCCAGAATTGCTGAGAATTAGCCCAAATTTTCCTGGTTGTCCTTGCTGTATAGATAATTGGGACAGCTATAACTCAGTACCCTAAATCTAGTCAAGTAGATTGAATACAGTTGGACCCTCTAATTCACTTTCTATCCTATGTCAGGTATCTTGGCTCAATGTCCTGTGAAGGCCTCCATGTGAACAATTGAATACAGAATCTTGGCAGGGTGGTGGCTACAAAATGAACTTCTGTCCATGACAAGTGTTGCACAACCAAATGAAGAGCCTATGGATCTGAGTTATGCACCCAGCCAAAATATGAGGAAGGAGAAGAGTCACCCTCTAACTTTTGACAATAGTTCAATGTCAGACACCAAGAAGACCAGCACCATTCATATTCTGGTTTTGGATAAAATACTTGATCTTGCCTATATCAAAGAAACCTTCCTCTCTTCAAGTCTACACCCCACTACACCCTTTAGCAATAAAGTAACCATTAAACAGGTTCTGAATCAGTAGTTTTTCTTCCCAATTTAGCTTTAACAAAAAAGCTGCAACATAGGTAGCTATGGGAGATGACAGTGCAACTACTAGGCATTGGTGGGGGAAAAGTGTGCTAGTAATGTCCTGGATATACTGGCAGGGCCGACTTTAGGCCAATTCAACCAATTCCCCTGAATCGGGCCCTGCCCCTAAGAGGGTCCCACTCTTAAGCCCAGGTTTGGTGTATTGGCAAGAATCAGTGCACTGTATCAGGGTGGCCTGGGGGCCATTTAAATTGCTACCACAGCCATACTGCTGGAGCCCTGGGGTAGGGCTGTGGGGATCTGTGGGCTACTTAAAAAGTCTGGGGCTCCCATTGCTTCTATCACCCCAGCCCTTTAAATAGCCACTGGAGCCCCGCCACTTCCCCAGGGCTCCGGCAGGTATGTACATGGCAGGGACTGTGGAAGCAGGGGAGCCCCAGGCTGCTGCTGCTACCCTGGTGGGGAAGGGAGGAGGGAGAGGGAGCACTTACCATATCGAGTGGTCTGTACCCCCTGTACCTGCACCCCCTGCCCTGTCTCCAGCCAACCACTCCCTGCCCTGTCTCTAGCCAACCCCTGCCACACACCCCGTCCACCTGAACCCAGCCATTCCTGCACTCTTCTGTCTTCAGCCCTGCCAATCCATGCCAAACCCCTTGTGGCCCTGCCTGAAGCCAGCCAGCCCACTCTACCCCACACACCCCTGTCTCCAGCCATCCCTGCACCCCTTGCCCTGCCAGCAGCCAGCCCCATGTCCACTGGTGCCTGCAGTTCCCGGGTAGTACCCTGCACACCTGCTTCAATGACGGGGGAAGAGAGCAGCTGGGACCCACACATGTGCACACCCTGACCAGAGAGCAAGTGTGAAAAATTGGGGTGGGGCGGAGGGTAATAGGATCCTATATAAGAAAGAGACCCAAAAATTGGGATTGTCTCTATAAAATCGGGACATGTGGTCACCCTAGCGCACTCCCAGGAAGTGGAGGGGACCCAAACATATGAAACAGAGCTCATTTCTAGTTCAGGCCTATCTTTTTAAAAAGAACTTTAGGTAGGGTTAACATACATCTGTATCTTCCCGGACATGTCATGCTTTTTGGTTCTTAAATTGCTGTCCGGGAGGAATTTTTAAATACAGACATATGGTAATCCTATTGGTACAAAAAATACATACTCTGGCACATCCCTTAAATCAGAAATTTTTATAGAGAACTGGTTGCTAAGAAATGAAAGGCTTTTTTTTAATCTTTTTTTTTTTTTTTAAGTCATCCCTGCTGGGCCACTGCTGAAAATGTTTGAATTGGGTGGGCCCCAAACTTCCTAAAGCCGGCCCTAACTGGTCTGTTAAGTGTTATTGCTTTTAATATGCTAATGCAAACAAGGTAATAGAGCATTAATGTCCCAATGTACTGTAGCTTATTTTAACTTACCGTAACACTAGAAGTGGTGCATGTGAACAGTGTCATAAGGAGGGCAAGGCAAGTGAGACACTTGCCTCGGGCACCGAAATTGGGGAGTGCAGAAAGTCTCTCCTTCAGCAGCAATTCGGCAGCAAGTCCTTCCCTCCAAGAGGGACTGGGGGACCCATTGCCGAATGGCCACCGGTTGTCAGGAAGGGAGAGGGGCGGCACATCCGGCTCTTTGGCAGAAATTTGTTGGTGGATCCTTCCCTCCAAGAGGGAAGAGCCGGACATGCCGCGTCTGTTCCTTGCCTTGTGTGCAAAAATCCCTAGTTACGGCTCTGCATGTGAAGCTCTCCTAAAAGCTGACACTACAGTAGTGATATTCCCAAGCCAGCATGCACAGGGCTGGGGGTGGGGAAGGGGAGTCCGTTTAGGTATAAGTAACATCTCTCACACCACACAGGAACTTTTCCACAGTTCATTATTATACCTTGTCTTACAAACACCAAAAACTATTACATATGCACAAAGGTCAATAATTCCCCCCTCCCCATATATACAGAGTTGTGCTTCTGCATATAGTATCTATCTCAGATTAATATTGAGCTCCCAGCTGTACAGGAATCAGTAAAGAGTCAGCTGCCAAGCTGCATGTTGAATCCTATTGCAAACACTATGGGTGACCCATGAGGCATTCTGAAGCAAGAGATAACTGGAAAACTTTAAATAAGACACAGAAAGAATAAATTTTTCCTAGGTTTTGTTTCTGTCAGATTTATTGTATTATGTATAGTAAGTGTTTAATATGAAAACCAGGTAGTAGGGTTTAAAATGTTATAACAAGAGATTATGCTATTACCATTATCCAGTCAATTTGCACACTAGTATTTTTAATTAGTGATTATTCACAGAGAGAGAAAGAAGAAAACTGAATTTAGAGAACAATTATTAACCAGATTTTTGGTTATTCACCAGCCACTTTGCTTCAGTCCATGGCATAAAGCACCATAAACCCATGACAGTCTGGACAAGAGAATATTCTCCTCGAATTGGTATCTGCTACACTCCCTGCCACTGCCCCTCATTCCCAGTCACAGTATTCAGCATATAGCTGAGTGAGAAGGTGGCATGGCTGAAGCATTTAGCAGGCTGTCATAAACAGATAGCTAAGGGTTAATGTCTCTTTCACCTGTAAAGGGTTAACAAACAGTGACCTGCAACACCTGACCAGAGGACCAATCAGAAGACAAGATACTCTAAGCGCCCAGATTTTGGACGCTAAGGTCCAGATTTGGGACAGGAGGTTTATTACACCCCCTCCCACAGGAAAACTCCCTTAGACCTTTTCTGGATGCCACTAAAAAATAAAAAAATCTGCTGCCCCGGTACTAATTTACTGCTACAGGAGACTTGATGCAGTGAAATAATTTCCCTACATTCCATCAAACTCTGCATCACACATCTTGAGTATTTAAAAGAGTCTCTCATAACTATTTGTCTATGTAAAGTATCATAACAGTTCACAAATTTTAGGATTGCCTTTTGCTGCATTTATCTTGCCTGTAAATCCAGCTCTTACAGTCCCATGGTCACACGTCACTGGTTGTGTGTAGAAGCTGATTCACAAATATTCAGTAAGTGTATTATATGGTGTCACCCTACATCCTTCCCAAGGGCCAAAATCTTCTGCAACAATGAAGGCTTGGGCTGATGACCAGTGGCTGCAGAATTTTTGGATGCATCTTTGTGCAAAAGTCACCAAAATAAAAGCTGCACTGACAGTGGAGAAGAAAAAACAATTGCACTACGGGGGATCTGCAACACCAGATTTACTTTTGGTCAGTCAGTGATCTCTCTTCTAAAGTAAGGTGGAATGGATTTCTTTAATGTAAGTAGTCACAACATATGGTTAAATATTTTATGATCAATATCCTGTTAAGAACTCAGCAGTCACAGATAATACCTGTATTCTTTGGAAACCAGGGCACATTATCCAGTCTTTTCCCCCACCCCCGCACAATCAAATCTGATCTGAGAACAAACTTGCATAGAGCAGTTAATGGAGGTGTGAGACATACCTAAATCCCTGGTGACAAGCTTCAGGCAACTCCCTTATCCTCATTCACACCCACCTTAACAGTTAGACAGACTTCTGGTAGTGAAACTCTGATATCTGATTGATATCCAAAATACCAAAGCAGACAAATTCATTGTCAGCCCCCTGAAGGAACATCACCCATAGTAAGAAGTGATCAGCTCCTATTATCTAGCCTAAAGAAATTCCTTGAGTCCTCGGTTTACCCATAAACAAATCTAGTGTTCTTCCATCAACCAATTGAATATCTTCTCTACAAAACCATTTCCTCACTCTCAAGTAAGAATTCTTATGTGTGCATAGACCCAAAATATGCCTGATTAAGAATCATAGAATAGAATCACAGAATCTCAGGGTTGGAAGGGACCTCAGGAGGTCATCTAGTCCAACCCCCTGCTCAAAGCAGGACCAATCCCCAACAAAATCATCCCAGCCAGGGCTTTCTCAAGCCTGACCTTAAAAATCTGTAAGGATGGAGATTCCACTACTTCCCTAGGTAACCACATCTACTCCTGACAGATTCAAGACTCTGAGCTAAGATCATCAGTGAAGACTCAGGAGTTCAAGCTTCCTGGAGTGGGTGAGTTCCCTCATTTTATCTCTGTTTCCTTTTCTACCTCAGGTACTAACCTTTAAGAGTGTAACTTATTTTGTTTAGGCTGTCCCTGTGATGTAAGGGTGATGATAGGGACATGCTAAATCTGGGACAAATAAGAGTGTCAGCTTGAAAGTGCTGTTTGAATCATTCCATTGGGCACACAACCAGTACATTGATAGAATTACACAATCCCCATCCCCTCCAGAAGAGTAGAATTATCAGGAGGAAAACCAAGACAAGTAACCCCAATAAATGAGAATATCCCAAGCAATGGGCAAATCCTGTTAAAAGTATCGAAATGCTAAGGGTCTTCCTGGCTAACTACATGAATAATAAATAATCTTTACAATATAGTCATTTCTTAAATGGTTTGCATGCCTGTAATCATGGTGATTTCTTCATTGCTCCCATTTTCTATATTGTTTATCTGTGTGGTGTCTGGTTTTTTTATTTCTTTGGCTGATATATAAGTACTTTTGCTTGGAGTGAAACAATTTAGATGGTTGAACCTAATTTGTAGGATAATCAAGTAACATTATGTTAGGGTTGATTAGTTAAATTACATTAAAATGATTGCTTAAAGGCATTGCTGAGAATGAGTCATGTTGTCAGAAGGTGGAGATGAATGGCAGGGGAGAGATCACTTGATCATTACCTGTTAGGTTAACTCCCTCTGGGGCACTTTGCATTGGCCCCTGTCAGTAGACAGGATAATGTGCTGGATGGACTTTTGGTTGACCCAGTATGGCTGTTTTTATGTGCTAACCTAAATGAACCCAAAGTTATGGAGACAGATATGAGTCAAGAAAGCCAGCAGAGTATCAGAAACCTAGAAAAAATCTCTGACTGAGTGGGCTCAGGCATTTGGTCACAAGCTGAGGTGGTTCAAAAGTTTTGGATTTTTTTAAACAGAATTTTTTTATTGTTTCTTCAAACAATGAAACACAGCAAGCAGCAAATATTTGGCCACAAACTTCTGAAACCCCAAACCATATTCAGGTTTTGGCAGACTAATTTCTACTTTTCAATTAAAAAAAAAACACAACACATTTTGAAGGAAAGCAGACATTGTCTGTGATTTTTTTTTCTGCTTTTTAAAAACCCCTAGTTTTCGATCCAAAAAAAGTTTTGACAGAAATTTTGTCCAACCCTTTTAATGAGCTCTGTTGCCTTTTAGCATTAGCTGATGCTGAGAACCAGTGAAACTTTGTAAAGAAGTCTTCTCAAAATTGGTTTTGTGCTGAGATGCAGAAGGATTTATTTTTCCCAGGGCCGCCCACGGGGGAGAGCAAGTGGGGTAGTGGCCTGGGCCCCGCAGGGGCCCCCTCGAGAATATAGTATTGCAGTTTTTTTATGGAAGGGGCCCCCAAAATTGCTTTGCCCCAGGCCCCCTGAATCCTCTGGGCAGCCCTGGAATGAAGTGATACTGATATGTGTACGGTTTTGGAATTTCTGTATTTCAGATTCTTCACGTTATCAGAAAGCAAAACGTTGCACCAAGCAAAAAATTACCTCAACACACATAATGGCAAGTAAGTTGAATGTTTCCATGTGTTTTTATGGGGTGGGGGAGGGATAGCTCAGTGGTTTGAGCATTGACCTGCTAAATCCAAGGTTGTGAGCCCAGTCCCTAAGGGGACCATTTAGGGATCAGGCCAAAAAAAAAAAAAAAGAAAGCAAGGGGGAAAAAAACTGTCAGGGACAGTACTTCATCCTGCTAGTGGAGGCGAGGGACTAGACGCAATGACCTTTCAAGGTCCCATCAAGTTCTATGAGATAAGTATATCCCCATATATTATTAATTATTATATTATTTATTCTTTTGTTTTCAGAGTCCATTATTTTCTAGAAACTCTGCTTGTTTTATTTTTTTGACATATCTGTGCTGTTACATTTACTGTACAGAGTCACTATGTCTATATATGGTTACAATCTTGTGGTGATCTCCTTATCTCTGATAACATTCACTCTGCATTGAGCAAATACAGCCATAATTTCCAAGCCACAAATGTTTCAAAATTATGCCCATGCCTGCAATTTATTTATGTCTGTCTTGTGATTGGCCTATGAATGATGCATTTTTGATTTAGGTTTACCCTGCTTATAGGTCTGCAATGTACAGCTCATACCTTCTAACTCAACTTTGAGTCTTATATATATTGATATGCCATGTATGCACTTCAGTAACAGTTTTCTTTTGTAAATAATTCTCAGGGAAATCTTTTGATGACCAAATTGCAAATGTTTTGGCATACCTAAAGAGTAGCACATATCCTGCAGGAATGAATAAAGCAGACAGACTGAACCTGCGTCAATGTGCTGTCAACTTTTCATTGGAAGGCAAGGAATACTTTTTTTAAGATAGTACTGACACATTACACACGAAACTTCAGCCTGTAAATGATGATCCTGATGTCCCAACACTGGGATTTGTGGAGTGTTAACCTTACCTTCAATGGGACCGGAATTTGGATCTCTAGTTTTATTTAAATTTTCCAGAAAATCGATCTATAGCAGTGGTGCAACAAACGCAGTGTGCTGTGCAGTTATGTGAGAAATGAGTATAAATTTTATTTAAAAAAAAAACTTGACTTTGTTTCATTTCTTAATTATGTTATCCAGTCTGCTGCAAGAACCAACAACCATCACTATATGTACAACGAGCCAAAATTTCTAACTATACATCAGGTTCGCCCAGAGGATTCCAGGAGAATGGGGTCTTCGGTAGCGGGGGACCCTGCTTCGGTGGTAATTCATCGGTGGGGGGTCCTTCTGCTCTGGGACCTACTGCCGAAATGCCCCGAAGACCCACGCTGGGGGCCCCCTGCCACTGAATTACCACTGAACGAGACCCGCCACTGAAGTGCAGCCAGGTCTTTGGCAGTAATTTGGCAGCAGGGAGCCCCCACAGTGGGTCTTCAGGGCACTTCGGCGGTGGGTCCCGGAGCAGAAGAACCCCCCTGCTGCTGAATTACCGCCAAAGACCCGGCTGCACTTTGGCGGCAGGTCACGCTTCGGTGGTGGGCGGCCCTTCCTCCAGGGCAGAAGGACCCCCTGCTGGCGAACACTGGGAGTGGAAGAAGCTCTGGGGGCCCAGTCCCCGCGAGAGTTTTCCAGGGCCCCCAGAGCGAGTGAAAGACCCCGCTCCAGGGGACCTGAGAACCTCTGGGGGGGGCCCTGCTGGGCCCAGGGCAAATTGCCCCACTTTCCAACCCCTCTCTGGACAGTCCTGCTATACAAAGAAATTTCATCGTTGTACTCAAGGCATTATGAATCATACAGTATATAGATGTCTTTGATAGGCATATATCTTATAATTAATGAATGTTTTGCAAATAAGCAGGTATAGCTTAAGTGAAACACGTTGCTCCCACCCCAGCCCTGGCAGAAGCCACAGGGCAGCAGGGGAAGCCCATATGTCTGACCCCATCTCCAGGAGATGTGCCTGGTGGGGCAGGAGAGTCCACAGCACCCAGCTCCTGGTCCCCTAAAGAACAGCAGCATCCAAAACCCTGCTGCAGCCCTGGGACTGGAGGAGCTCTCACTCCCTGGTAAAGCCGTGACACAGGGACAGAACTTCTCCAGTCCTGGGGCTCTGTGGGAGAGCGGGGTGGGTGGGAAATGAGCCAAGGAGTTGTGGGACAGGCAAAATGATGGGGAACCTGGATGGAACATGCCTGAGATCCTGGGGAAGAGGACGAAAGGGATAGGGCCAGAGGTGGTGCAATCGGTGGACAGGGTGGGTAGGGACCCAGCAATTGCTCTGGCCCAGGGCCCTGATAAACCTTAATCATCCTTTGTGCTCCATCTTCTATGATCAACAGAGGGGAGATTATTCCATTCAGCAAAAGGAAGAAAGGTTGTCATTGTGCATACCATGAAAGAAGCCCTGCAACTCTTTGAAAGGTATCATGACAGTCCAGAGGGTGGACATCTAGGAATATTTAAAACGAGGAATGTGCTGTCATCAAAATACTATTGGCCAGGGATGACAAAAGACATTGCCAATTGGGTATGTAAAGTAATGAAACGAAATCCTGATGAATGCTATTTACAATTGAAATAAAAGTTCAAAATGAATGAAAGAAATATAAAAGTATATTTGGTGTGTAAATGTGAACTCTGTTCCCTTGAGATGCTATTTCTATGACAAAATGTTCATGTCATCATATTGTTCCATTAAAAACAGGTTGCACAGTGTCTGACTTGCCAGAAAGAGGGAAAGCAATCAAATCTGGATACCACTTTGAAAAGCATAAAGGTGAATTTTTGAATCAGACACGTTATTGTTTATCATTATCCATGGTTATTTCTGCAATACAATGAGGGTTTGATTTTGAAACGAGTCCAATGCTTATAAGTGGAGTACAGTACGAGCATAGGTGCAGCATTACTCTATATCGCCTTCACCTGGCTGGGATATTCTTCGCTTTACTCAGTATTGTTTTCATAACTCCATTCGTGTACTTCTTTTTGTTTGTTCTGTTTGTTCTCTTCTTTTTTTCTTCTGCATTTAAAAGTGTGCTTTCAATTCGAATTCTATGGCTGTTGTAACCATATACATTGTGTACTCTGTTATGACATATGGGTTCATTGAGAACATTAGTATAACTGTGAGTATGACTGTAACTGGTACCTTGTACGTAGGTCACTTGGATGTGGATTGGTGGGAATGGATTATAATAGGACCTTTACAGTAACAGGGAAGGATATACCAGGGTAATATTGACAGACGTGAGATGGTATTGTGTCAGAGATGGGAGTGGAAGCCTTTCCAGCGTTAGAAATGAGTGCATCATTGGTGGTAGAGATCATGGTACGAATGAGCATTCTTTCGCGTGGTTGCCGCGAGACAGCGGATATAACAGATCAATGGTGCGAATGTCAACTAATAAAGGTAATGTGTTGTGTTCTCTGCGTTATTGTGCACTATGTAGTCAAAGTCACTGTCAGGTCACCCAGAGATGGCTCGAAGAACAAGCGCGCATCTTTTTTTTTTTTTTTTAATATAAAAGAACAACTGCTGTTTGTGCACACTTCTGAAACAGTCTAACAACAAAAAGGTGTAATACGTAATGAAAAACTTCATGTAAACAACTTTGAAGTTTTGTGGTTGCATCTTCTAGTATCACATTCTACTTCCATTAGCTGTATGATCCCCCATTCTCTACCTTTTTATGGGATTTATAGCGTTTCAGCCAAGCCATTTGTTTTTGTATACAGACTGGTGAAGCTACGTTCTATATGCAATCTATAAACATACAGTTAGCTGAAAAAAAAAGATACACCATAAACTTACAATAGACTTTTGAATTCCCTTTGCATATCGGAATAGCATGATTACTTTTGGAAAAATAGTGTGCATTTCTTTGTTAATATGAAGAAAACATAATTTTTATAGCAACACTGATGGGACCAACAGCAGTATATATAAATAAAGCGGTTGTGAGTTATTGGGACTTGACAGTGGTTGACTACATACTCCAAATTAGCCAGAAAAAAAGAAATATTACCTTTTTATAATTCTGCACCACCATTGTCAGTATCCGCGTGGCAACCACGCGTAAATCATTGTGTACATATCTCACCACCTCAATGAGACTTTTCTAAGGAAGGCTTTCGCACATCTTGGAAAGAGAAATCTATGCTTAGTATATAGAACTGTTCATCTTACTGTAAAGTCCTATTAAATCCATTCCCACCAATATCCACGATCCAAGTGACCATCATACAAGGTACCATTACAGTCATACTTCACATTATACTAATGTTCTCAATGAACCCATATTCATAAGCGAGTACACAATGATATGTTACAACAGCCATTTAGAATCTCGAATTAAGCACACTTTTAAGCAGAAGAAAAAAAGAAGAGACAAACAGTAAACACACAAAAAGAAGACACGAAGGGTTATGAAATCCAATAGCAGATAAAGCGAAGAATATTCCCACGCCAGATGGATGAAGGCGATACATAGAGTAATTGCTGCACCTTACTTGCCACTACATGATGACTGGTTTCAAAACAACCTCATGATGCAGAACATACCATTTGAAAAAAACATGAACCATAAAATTTCACCTTTTGCCAAGTTACCACAGTGATTCATGTCCACCTTCCGTCACGATACACTGTTGAGTCAATTCTCTCCCCTTAATGCGCAAAAACTAATTAAAACCTCTAGGAACCAATATTTGGACAGATCAATGATGCGCATACGTTCAATTTGATATTCAAAGCTTAACAAAAATGGCTATCTTTTTGTGAAAACCCAGCACCCCCATGTAGCAATAGGGTCCTTGGGAATAAGATTTGGTGGGGGGCCTTACCCCACTCCTGCTTTTGGGGACATTTTGAACATTTTATCCACCTTTCCACAACAAAGCCAGATGCCCCGAAACCTGCGTCAGATTCATCTCAGATACACCAGTTGCCCCCAATTCGCTCATATTTCATGCAGCTGCAAAGGACTTGCTGCAAGGGCCAGGTGATTTTGCACATTTTCACATTTTAAGGGTAAATTTGAGGATTGGAGCAAAATCGTTGGTGGCGTGGATAATCAAAGACTCTGTCTGGAGGTCACCAGAATAGCTATTTACTGCCAAAGTGACTTCTTATTTCATTCTGTTCCCCCTCCCTCATCCCCACGTGTGGTGTGTGTCGTGGATCTATATATTCCGCAGTTTATGTTCTTCACACGTATTCCATAAAGTGGCCTCTTTCAGATAGATTCTCCCAATTGACCTGTGTGAGGATCCTTCGATGGACAGCCAAATTTAGCTCTAGCAAGGTAGCTTTGACTGCTTTTGGCCAACGTTGGACACTCAGTATAGAATTCCAATTTTTTACCGCTGTATGTAAACATTCCCTATGCCTGGGCATTACTACCCTCCACCAGGAATAGCGCTAAAGCAGAAAGCAGGGTAGGTGTAATCATCTAACCAGCAGTTTAATTTGCTATGTTACTCTTTCTTTCAAGTTCACAATATACTTGATTTGTTGTATCAGGGAGTGCACCGAGGTGTCTCAGAAATGTCCTTGTTCCAGCCTGAACATTTTTCATGCAAAAAGTGATTACTTTGTTGGGGCAAATTATCTGAGCAGAATAACAGGAAGAAAGCCCTAACTCCGTTAAAGTAAAAACAGACTCCTCTAATAAATGTCCCATATTAATAATTGTTTTATATTCTGCTTCTTCACCATGATGTTAGCACTACATCTCCGAATTTCGACCGGTGAGAATAACAACAACAATACGCTCTGCTTAAGGAACTTGAAGCTGGAGTATTTTGTGAAAGGATACTTAGATACCACCTAAAGGGTATGTTTCATATCCAGTATACTCCTCCTGCAGAACCGGGCAGATGTCACTAATTGGACAGGTTTAAAAGTTAGGAATCCTTTTCCTCCAGCTGTGGACTTGGCTCTACTTGCTTGAGATATACATGCTGATAGCTAGAGAGCATGGGAGAATCCTGTTTTCTTTCAAGGGGGTTACCTTGGAAAATGCTCCAAGAAGTCTTAGTAGATTTGCTTCTGCAACTGGAAAATTAGGCAGACTGCTCATGAAATGCATTAAAATCAAATCTTAATTGGTTTATGAGTCTTAAGAAAAGGACCTTATCCTAAGAGGTCAATCTCACAACAATATTCGTGTCGTATTTATCCTCAAGTAGTCTCCATAACTCGCTCTCAGAGTATTAACTCTAGCTCCTCCATTTAGTTCTTTCACTAGACTCTGCAGTCCGTACTTAAGAGCGTCTAGATTTCAGAATGACTTCCCGACTCGCTCTCCACACGACCGTTGATCTTTCCTGTTTTCCATGCAAGCAGCGGATCAAATATCACTATCCTTTTTAAAAACTTCAATGGAGTGGAGCCGTTTGTAAAAGAGGTCTGTGCCTCCTTTTCTTTTCGAGATTAGGTGGTGCTGCTGATTGTAGCTCACCAGGTGATTTTTCAGACCGCAGGTAAAGGGGTATAGCTATGGCAAGCACCTTGGGTCGTCATTCTTTAATTCCTTTGAAACAGGCCACATCGTCTATCATCAATACAATACTGATTATTTGCTGGAGCCAAATAGGTCGCGAATATAGAGGTTAAGCAACAGGAAGTTCAGTGTGTATTGATTTGAAACACGGGCACAGGTACTTTAAGATGGAGGCGAAGTATATGCTGTGGAGTGTACTCGCAGTTCAGAGTCTGTCGGGTCAGCCTATGCATGCCCTCCCTGCGCATGGGCGGCGTGAGAACGATTTGCACCATCCGGCTGACTGCTAAGTGAAGGCGCTGGGTATGAGCGTGGCTGAGCTGAGCTCACAGTAATTATGGGTTAACGCCTGACTGGGTACATGTGACTTTCTTTTCTTAAACAATCAAATCAATGTGCCTTTGTTACAGAGCACTGCGGAAGATGGTTGATGACAATGGGAGTAATTGGGATAAATTACTTGAACCCATTTTGTTTTCTTTGCGAACTAAGGTACACGCAACAACAAAAAATTTTACCTTTCCGACTAATGTTTTTTAATGACCCAGTGTTTCCAGAAGATGTCTCAGAGAATTACACAGTAAGTGTATGTTATTCCCAGCACCTTTTCATGTACACATGGCATTCAGTGTGCCTTCATTTTACAAATACGAGCACTTCTCCATTTGTTTACAAAGATCCCAGATCTGAATATGTTAATGGAAGATTTCTGCAAAGAGTACAGCATCAATATGAAATCGAGACATGATGCTGACATTGCGCTGGCCCTAAGTAACATTGCTAAAGCACAAGAAAAACAACAAAGACATTATGCTAGAAGAAAGAATTCTAAATATGGGGAAATAACATTTGAAGTTGGGGACTCTGTTCTGTTACTGAATGCTAGACAGAGAACAAGAAAAGGAGGAGTATTGGAATCTAAATATCGGGGACCATACAAAATTATGAGTGTTGAAGGTCAGAGAGTGAAATTACAAATCATGTCAGGGAAACAGTTAGGAACCATGTACAGTATTGCACACTTAAAACCAGTAAAAGAGCCACCAACATTAGCTGCTGAAAGCACATCAGAGGGAAAAATTGGAACTGAAATTGGAGTTGGTGACACTGAACCAGAAACACCCACGGAAGAGATTAGAAGAGTGGATGGCACTATATCTCACGACAGCAAAGTGGAAAACATAGAGGTCACAGCAATGGAAAAAGAGGAATATATAGGGCAAGATGTGTCAAACAATGATACAAGTGATGCTGATGACAATTTTGATGACATGCTTACGGAGGAAGTGGAAGACAAGCAATAGCTTCTGAAAGGTAATTGGTTACTGTAGCTTTCTTAAACAGATTAACATACTTTATAACTTGAACTACATTACAGGTTTTCATGTACAAAGTGCAGCATTGACAGTAGTGAAACAGAGAAAAAGGAAACTGTATTACCATGCATGTAATACGTGTTAATATTTTTTTCCTAGTCAAATTGGTAATGACCAGCAAACACACAGAGGGACTGGAGGCCAAAGTGAGAAACGTAAAATTGTATGGCTCTTCATTTCATTGCCTGAAGCCGAGAAGCTGGATAAGTGATGAGGTACATTTAAGTTCCACTAAACATGTATTTGTTGATGTGATTGATTACTCAAATACCATTGTAATTGTGCTTTTCTTCCATCATGTGTTGTAGGTTATTGATGAATATTTGAGCTGTGTAGTTGAGAAAGCAGACGGAAAGGTAGGCTAGTTACTGTGATACATGACACAATACACTGATGCGCTAAGTAAACAATCATGGGAATATGTGTCACAATATATTTCAGTCCAAATACCCTTGAAATATCAACAGACACCTGAAATGTCAACATTTCTGTGTATTTACTGCTGCCAAACATTTCCTAAAATGTATTTGGAGGTGCATATCGGACATACAATAGAGGGCCACATTAGTTCTGCTGTACAGTTCAGTGGGTCCATTAATTGAACACAAGTATGCGAACAGCTTAGTCACTTTTTAAAGGCAGTAAGACAGAGCACATTGATTACAAATCATTTTGTTTTTATAAGATTTTCTTACATATACGTATCTGATTTGTAACACTAAGGATCCGTTTCATGTCTGTCTATATTAAAATCATTATGTTCTTGACGTGCCACAATTATTAATGCATTAATAGCTTTGTTGACTGTCAACAGGTACAAGCCATCTCATCAGTAGTTTCCACTGTCATTCTCTCAGGCAGAGCTACACAAATGAAAGTGAAGGTAAATGTTAACACGCTTTCATACATAAAATGAGAAAAGAACAATTTCAGTCAGTGAGTTAAACACAGTGTGAAACAGCAAATACAATGACATGTTTGATGTGGGGGAGTAGTCTAACAGTAATACATGTAATGAATTTGGGAAATACGGTATAATGTATATTTCATGGTTTGCTGCACTGAAAACTATAATTACATTTCTAATTTTTTTTAAATAAATACAGAGTGAATTACTTCAAAATGATATATTATTGCTTCCTTACCACACACCAGGTCATTGGGTTCTTGCGGTAAGATGTTTTGTATTGTACTTCTGGATTAGTGGCAATAAATAAGAGATTTGTAACACTACTATGGTAGCGGCGATATAATTTCCCGTGCTGCTGGTTTTCTGTGAGTTCAGTGCATGCAAAGGAAAGTGGAATGTGATTGTTAAAAATAAATTGATACTGTCAATTTACATTGTGCATGTAACATGGAAGAATACATTCTGTAAAGAGTTGATTGATTTCACAATATGCTTATATGTTGAGTGTCACTGTTACATTACAAATGATAATATGTTAATTGCATACTGATTGATAAATCAGCATAAATTTTTTTTAAATAATCACATTACCAATACATTTTATGAATATATTTAAACTTACAGATAGCCTTGATGGAAAAAAAAAAAAAAAGGAATTGTTAATAATTGACCCCTTGTGCGATGAGATCAGATATGAAAGAACATGCCTGAGGAATTGGAGGTGATTTTATTAGATATTTACTTTTACAGTGGACATAAACTGTTCCATTGAAATTTTTTTTTAAAGGGAATGTAACACTAATGAGACTAATGTCTTCCTATTAGCTACAAATAAACATTGAAACAGGATGTACTTGTACTGAATATGCTTAATAATGGACTTTGAGTGAACTTGTGTGATTTGACTCTGGGAACGACTTCACAGAATGTGGACACGAAACAGTAGCATGTTGCATGATTGAGAATGTGTTATTATCAACATGGGGAACAGTAACTCAGGTGATACACTCTGTGTAAGTGTGAGACAATAATATGAAAACAAGTGTGTGTATATATGTGAGCAATAAGTCATTTCAATTACTAATTAAAAAGTGAGAGAATGGATTTTTATCTATGTCCAGAAACCCGAGTGGGGGGAAAAAAAGGAAAGCAAAGCTCATTTATGCAGTCTACTAATGTACTCTCTAAAAACTTCAGAAACTTCATCAAACGATTAACTAGTGAATCCTCATCTGATTGGAACAGTAAAATTGTGCAGCATCCCAGACAGTGACGGCTACAACTGCGAACCACTCATCTTAAAGGTATTGAATACCAAATTGGCATTATTATTGGTTATGTATGTTTTAAATATCCATGTTGAAAGTAAATGCCAGAGATTACCAGTGGGCACTGCACCGATGTCCTTGCCAAGGCGTACGAGGTGGGCTTGTGACCCCAAGAATGGATGGGTTCTCCAGTGGCAGGTGTGGTGCTGGGGGACCAGATTCTACCATCCAGCCCTTTCTGACAGCTGCTGCTGCAGTGGCCAGGAGCGCCAGGCCCTTGTAAATCACTGTAACCCAGAGTCTCTTTCGGTCCCCCACAGTAGGCAGCCCTGCCAGGAGCATTCAACAGCATTGCCGGACCCTATGGCAGGGCCGCAGATGCGGGGGCGATGGGATAAAGGGGACAGCGCTGTTAAAGCATAAAGCACTGCCACAGCGGAAGTGTAACATCAGCAATGTACGGGCTGGAACCAGTGGCCAGTTCTTACCGGTACACTGGACCAGCCCACTTTCACCTCTGGTAAGTATGGGGTTTATTCTAAATATCAGTGTTGTTAGTTTGCAGAAATGTATTTGCAGCACAAAGACATCAGTATGGTAGAAACAACACAGGAGGCTAATACTGCGTTTAGAAGACATATAACAATTCTTCTAATGAAGAGTCAGGTAATTACTTTCTACCATGTATTGTGGACTCATTAGGCACATGTGAAGACAACATGAAGAGTGGAATTATGTCACATAGCAGACAGTTATCTTAATACAGCTAAAGTGGGATATTTCACAGGTTTGGGTCTGTAATGGTGACTATGAATCAATAATATCTTTAAGTACACAAACATCTGAATGGGGTGAATGATTGCTATTGATCGACCAGTTAAATGAAATTTGAATTTTTAGATACAGGTGCAGTAAAGTAAAAATTTGAGAAAATGATTTCAAAAACAGTAAAAGATATGTTCAAATCATTGACTGGACTAAAATATTGACAATTAATAAATCAAGATTTGCATTTTCAGTGTTGGTCGTAATGTATTCATCATTTCATAATGCTATATTTATTTTTAAGAAAGCGTGGAGGACTACTGCATATACTGCAAACTTATCAACTGTGAAACAGAAATTGATGATTGCACGATGGTAAACATAGAATTGCATGAGAAATATATGCCATAAACTGTGTAAGGATCATGATTCTTGTAAAAATTCCACAACAGTAAACATTTTCTTCATGCTGATAGTTATATATTAGGTAATGCTCACATGTGGAAGGAATAGGATGAGTGAATGAAAAGTATGCGTAACATTATAACTTCTGTGATTTCATTTCTTAATTGTTACTTATCAAAGGTCCAGTGTGATTCTTGCAAGAGGTGGGCACATATACCCTGCATTACAGAATGAACCAATCAAGAAAACCTGAAATATGCGAAAAAAGAGTACAACTGCAAGACATGTGCATAGTTCACTTCATTACCAAAAAAAAGGCAATAAAAAAACCCATTGTTTAAATGCCTCTTGTTCAAAACATAATGCAGCCCAAAGAAATATATTTTTATATATATATCAGATTGTTTTTTATGTGAAATAAATTATTCTCTGTATTTCTGTCCATATATAATGCCAACTATAAAACTGTAAAACTAATTTTAAAAAATGAAAGTGGTCTCATCATAGGCGTGCTCCATACCCCCAAATCTTACCTCCCTTTTCACGTATTCACACACAAACAAGTGAAAGAGTGTGCCTCAATCATCCAATAGGTCAATTTGGCACATTAGCCAGGAGGAAGCAGATTCTGAGTTTTTCGACCACAAACTCCATCCCTCCAGATTTGCAACCATCCCCAGACCAGTGACAGGTGCATAGGCAGCCAAGTCATTGGAAATAAGCAAGG
Organism: Chelonoidis abingdonii; assembly: GCF_003597395.2. NCBI lineage: Eukaryota > Metazoa > Chordata > Testudines > Testudinidae > Chelonoidis > Chelonoidis abingdonii. The sequence continues at coordinate 4,836,612 of NC_133781.1, forward strand.
AGGAAGCCAGTGGAAACAATGAAAGGGACCTCTCTGTTTATCACCTTGGGGTCAGGGGTGTGCCCTGTACCCCAAACCTTACCTCCCTTTACACGTATTCACACACAAACAAGTGAAAGAGCGTGCCTCAATCATCCAATAGGTCAATTTGGAACATTAGCCAGGAGGAAGCAGAGTCTGAGTGTTTTTGACCACAGACCCCATCCCTCCCGATTTGCAACCCCATGGACCGCGCGGCAGCAATTCCTGAGCAGGTGCACAGGTGGTTAGGTTACGTGGCAGAAACTGCACCTAGTTGCAAAATGGAAGAGTTGCTCAAAGTGTCATCACACCTGCACTGGAGCACCCCTGCACTACCCTCACTCAGACTCTGATTCTGCTGCCTGCTCTTCCAGACCATGGGTTAAACCAGCACAAAGGGGGCAAATCAAGGCAGGGTTGGATGGGCAGGGTCTGAGAAGGGGGTGGAAAGTGACTGGCCCTGGGGTCTAACAGCTGGAGCAGATTTAGGGTAGGGGCTGAAGGGCAAAATCAGGGGTGGCAGGAGAGGAGGAGCTGGAGTTAAGCCCGGGGCAGGTCTGGATTAATCTTTTGTGGTCCCGGTGCCTAATGTATTTGTGGGCTCCGATGGAGGCAATGGAACATGGCATAGGGAAGTCAGTCCCCAGAGTGAAGGGCTGGCCAGGGGCAAAGGGGCATGATGCGGCAGGGCGGCCCCGCTCCACCCAGTGTGAGGACACTGTTTACAAACTGGCAGTTGCCAGATGGATACTGGCCCACCTGGCCCTGTGGTGCCTGTGTGCCCCTTCCCCATAGGGATGGGCCCATGCCGTACCACACAACCCCCAACACCCCCGACTCCATATACCCAGCACCCCCAATGCACAGCACCCTGCACACATCACCCCTGCCCAGTGCACTCCCACCCTCAGTCCAACCACAACTGCCCAGCAATCCACACAGACCCCCCCACTTCCTAGCGCTCCCCCACTGCCTAGTGTCCTTCCCCATAGCCTCACCATCACAACTACATACCGCCCCCCCAACAGACCTCCACTGCCAAGCACCCCAAAGCACACAAACCTCCCCCACTCCCAAGCACCTCCCAGCCCCTCCCAGCCCCATTCCCCCAAGCCCTGCCCCCAGCCCCTGCTGAGCCAGAACAGAGCAGGGATCCCCCACTCCCAGCACGGTACTAGGGGTTAGGACAGCTGAAGCTCGGGAGCACAGAGCAATCCTGTCCCAGTGGGCCCCACGCAGCACTACGCGCTTGATGCTGGTGCTCCCATGGGAGAGGAGACGTTTCCTTGCATGGGCTGGGGAGCTACCAACTTTCCCAGCCCACCACTTCCACAGATTGGCAGGGAGAGGCAGCCCCCACCCCTGGGGAGCTGGAAGCAGACAGTCACCGGCCCAGAGTGGCAGCAGCTGAGGGCTCCTCTGCGCCCCCATCTCTGCTGGCGATGACGGGGGCAGAGAGGAGCCCTCAGCCGGCTGCCAGCCGAGAGGAGCAAGCAGTGGATGGGAAAAAGGGTCAGGGAGTGGAGAGAAGCTCTGGGCTGGGCAGCCGAGTGGGGCAAACGATGAGGGGAGGAGCCGGGGGGTGTAGAGGAGCTAGCTGCTCTGGGGCAGTGCATACAGACAGATCAGTTTTCAACTTCATCTATGGTGGCTCACTGGTGCAGCATTTATTCACAGAAAGTCAGTGGAAAAGAACTAAACCAACAAAAAAAAATAAATCATACTAATTAAAGCAATAAACAAATGCAAGCTTCTAGAAAAAAATTACAGGTGCAAAATACTAATAGCTAATTACTTTAAATCAGAGAATGTACTGGATGTATTGTACTGCACACACAAAGAAAATGAAACAGCATACACACTACTATGTAAAGCAAAATAAACAACTGACCAAAACTAAATAACCCTTTTACCCCTAGCTGATTAAGCCTGTATTCCCAGTCCTGTCAAATCCAAATCCAATCAAATACACACAATCTGAAAATTCAAAACATTTTTAAGGGACTCAGTCCTTCTCTCCCTGTGCCTTTCTACCAGCATGTTCATAGTAAAAGAGAACCAAAAAAGTGCCACCATGGCTAAACGACAAAGTAAAAGAATCAGTGAGAGGCAAAAAGGCATCCTTTAAAAAGTGGAAGTTAAATCCTAGAGAGGAAAATAGAAAGGAACATGAACTCTGGCAAATGAAGTGTAAAAATATAATTCGGAAGGCCAAAAAAGAATTTGAAGAACAGTTAGCCAAAGACTCAAAAAGTAATAGAAAAAAACAAAACAAAATTTAAATACATCAGAAGCGGGAAGCCTGTTAAACGACCAGTGGGGCCACTGGATGATTGAGATGCTAAAGGAGCACTCAAGGACAATAAGGCCATTGTGGAGTAACTAAATGAATTTCTTGCATTGGTATTCATGGCTGAGAATGTGAGGGAGATTCCCAAACCCAAGCCATTCTTTTTAGGTGACATATCTGAGGAATTGTCCCAGATTGAGGTGTTACTAGAGGAGGTTTTGGAATAAACTGATAAACTAAACAGTAATAAGTCATCAGGACCAGATGGTATTCACCCAAGAGTTCTGAAGGAACTCAAATGTGAAATTGCAGGACTACTAACTGTAGTCTGTAACCTAACATTTAAATCAGCTTCTGTACCAAATGGTTGGAGGATAGCTAATGTGATGCCAATTTTTAAAAAAGGCTCCAGAGGTGACTCTGGCAATTACAAGCCAATAAGCCTGACTTCAGTACTGGGCAAACCGGTTGAAACTATAGTAAAGAACAAAATTGACAGAAACATAAGTGAACGTAATTTGTTGGAGACCAGCGGACCCTCCGCAGGCAAACCACTGGAGGCAGCCTGCCTGCCATGCTTGGGGCAGCAAAATTCCTAGAGCCTCCCCAGTAAAGGCAAATCATACCTCAGCAATCTACTATAATTATTTGAGGGGGCCAACAAGCGGGGACAAGAGCGATCCAATATTTAGATTCCCAGAAAGCCTTTGACAAGGTCTCTCACCAAAGGCTCTTAAGCAAAGTAAGCAGTCATGGGATAAGAGGGAAGGTTCTCTCATGTATCGGTAACTGGTTAAAAGATAGAAAACAAAGAGTAGGAATAAAAGCTCAGTTTTCAGAACGGAGAGAGGTAAATAGTGGTGTCCCCCGGGGGTCTGTACTGGGTCCAGTCCTATGTAATATATTCATAAATGATCTGGAAAAAGGGGAAAACAGTGGGGGCTAGTTAAAAAGCCCACTCTCCTTGCTAAATTGGTAGTAAAACAAAGCCTGTGCCCATGGAAAGGGACAGTTCAACAACAACAACAACAAAATTAGGCCCAAACAAACAGGCAGACAGCAAATAAAAAACATTAATAAACAGGTTAAAAGTGGCAGGAGTAAGAAAAGAAGTAAGTGCAAACTCAAAAAATTTAAATCCCTAAAATAGTACTTAAAATGGCAAAATCTAAGTTAATTAAGGTGTCATTTTAAAAAATAAGCAAGTAGTTTAAAAAAAAGTAAAAAGTTAACTCTGCAGAGGCTGGAGGGAATTAAGCAGTTAAATGTGGTAAAAGTGTTAAAAAAGAAAAATGTTAAAAAAAATTCTTGGTTTCTTTGCAGCTATTCTGAAGTAAAATGAGCCCTTTTCCAAAAAAAGTCTGTAAATAATCCAGGCAAAAAAACTATCTAATTAAAATCATTTAAGTATAAAATCTGTCACAGGGGCCCACAAAAGGTTAATCTGGCCCTGGCTGGTGGTGAACTGAAAAGGATAATATTTGTTTTTCTATTTAGGGTCTTAGCTAGAGAAGTCAGGCCTGAAACTAAACTGATCACTGCCAAGGCAGTAACTGCCAGCACCGAGTGTTCAAAACTCATGAGATTGGCTAAAGCAATCAGGAGATTTTTTCTAGAATTACATGTTGGACTTTTTGTTTGCTTGTTTCTGAGTGATGAGGTTTCGCTCTGTTCATGTTCTCAAGCTTTTCTACTTGGCCAGGAGAGCAGAAGCTTCCCATTTTATGGAAATGAGAGCTTAGAGTTGCATGGCATCACAGGATTCCCAGCGCTGGGGCTTTAAGAAAAGCACTGGGCATTGAAAGACTCGAGATGAAATCAGGAAAAATTTTCACAACCCCCGTGTGATTTGATCTGGAAAGGAAATGGCCTTGCTAATGACTCTTGAAGGTACTTATCTGCCCCCATCCCTGTTCCATGAGTTTAGCCTCATAACATTCCTGGGAGGTGGGGAAAGTGCTGTTACCTCATTTCAGAGAGAGGAACGTCTGGCACAGGGTGTATAAGTGAATTGCCTGAAGTCACACAGGAAGACTGTCACAGAGCAGGGAATTATACCTGAGTCTTTCAAGAGAACAGCTAAACCACCAGACCAGACTTTTTCTCTGCATTAGGAGCCTGGGAAAGGAGGATAAGGACAAAGCTACACACAGGGAAAATACATGAGTATCCCTCACTGACCCTCCCCACAATCAGTGGGCCAGCCCTGTGCAGAGTCAGGTGATCACAGTGGACAGGAATTGAGTGCATGGCGGGAATGAAAATAGATTATTTTTTCAGTCCTGCTCTGAAATGCTCAGCCTGCCTCTGAATGCCCAGCTCAGCTCTGTGCTCAGCTTTTGGGCCCAGTTGCCCAAAGCCCTTCCTCTCTCCTGGTCTGTTGTGTTCCCTAGATAAACTTCTCCACCAGGGACCTGCTGTTTCTAAACAGATCCATTTGGAGGAAGAGATGAGAAACAGAGACACACATATCTCTCCATCACTCACAATCTCTACAACTCCCTGCTGCTTCTCTGGTGGGGATCTACAGTAAAAAAGAATCTGTTTGAGCTCTGAGCTGGTAAAGCCGTTGCTTCCTCCCCAGCAGCACCCCCAGGTGCAGGGCCGGCCCACAACATTTTGGCACCTGAGGGCGGGAGCTCAAATGATGCCCCTATGCACCCTTGCTTGGGCCAAAACTTTGAAAGGTCTCAATTCTGCCTTCTTCCTGTTCTACCTGAAGGTCCACAGTCTGGGCCAGCTCATGCTCTATTGAGATGGTTGCAAGGCCGACCAGCCTCTGCTGTGTCATTGTGGAGTGCAGATGTGTTTTTATTCACTTCAGCTTGGAGAAACTGCGTTCTCCACTGGCAACTGTTACAGGAAGTGTTAGAAGTATGCGCAGAGCAACAAAAACATTTGGAAAGAGGGTGGTCATCTTATTTGTGCACTTATATTCCAGAACAGCCTTTGGAGTTGATCCTGCTGAAATGTATCTTGAAAGGGCTTTCAGTTCATCACCTAAATCACTCGCATCAATAGCGTGCATGTCATCATGTGTCAACACTGTCTCTAGTGCCCTGCATTGCTGGTATAGGTCTTCTTCAGGTATAGTGAGGAGTTTTGGAATATCATACAACATCCCAAATATACTGCTGTGTTTCTTGAGCTGCACAAAACGTTCTTCAACTGACTGTATTGCACATTCTAGCACCTGGTTAAAGAATTCAACTTTGAATTGTTGTTTGGGGTCTCTTATGGGATTATTCCATGCCTCCTAATCAAAATGTCATCTTATTCAGTGACTCTTGTATTCTTGAATGGGTGGGAAAATATCTTCAGTGTGAAGTTCCTCTGCCAATTTCTGTGCACTCTTCAGAACGTTTTGAAATCCCTAATCTGACCGGTAAGACTGTAGGTATGACTTTGCTTTGTCCAGTTGTTCCATTGCTCCAGATATATCAAGGTCAACACCCTGGAGTCTCTTGCTTACAACATTTATTTCAAACAGTATGTCATGCCACAACACTAAGCCACACAGAAATTTGAAGTTATGTATGTTTCTGGTGATTCCATTTCCCTCTGCCACTGTTCTCCCACGAACAGTTCCTGTCATAGCATTATCCTTCATAATGACAACTATGGCATCATCTATCTTCCCAATTTGGTGTTTGAGAGGCTTTATCGCCTCCACTTGACTTTCCCATCGTGTGGCATTCAGTGGTTTCAGTGTCAAAGAGGATGTTCCCAGATGTTGCTTCAAAATTTACCATCGATGAGTGGATGCAGAGAAAAATACATAGATGCTTCTAATGACTTTAAAAAATTCAGCAGCCTCACTAGAAGCTGATGCTGCATCACTGACCACCAAGTTCAATGAATGAGAACTGCATGGGACAAAAAAAAACTTGACTCTCAGATCCGTGTCTGCACTCTTCTGTTCTTTCCTTTCATGCTGGCACCATTATCGTAGCCCTGACCTCTCGTGTCAGCTATCGCAATTCCTGTATCTTCCAGCTTTTTAAGAAGCACATTTGTCATACCAGCTCCTGTAGTATCATCAATGTCAATAAATTCCAGAAAACGCTCTCTGACAGTCACCATTGCAGGGACATTTTCACCAGGTTCTGTTGTTGTTACAAAACACATCATTAAAGTCATTTGTTCCAGATGGCTGATGTCAGGTGTGCAGTCCAGCATAATAGAGTAATATCTTGCTGATTTCAGATCTGCCACAATCTTCCGTTTGACTTTTGTTGCCAGTAATTGTACAATCTCATTCTGAATTATTTTCCAAGGTAGTGGTGTGTGTACATTTCTTGGGTGGTGACTCTTAGATGCTCCTGAAGTACAGCATCAAACTAGCCATCAGCTCCACAATTTTAAGGAAGTTTCCATTGTTTGGCACATACAGCTGATCTGAAGTGCCACACAGTGCTAGGTTTTGGGTAGCAAGCATTCTCACAATTGCAATGAGCCTTTTCAGAACATTTTCCCAGTGAAGAGACTCTGATGCATTCTTCTCTTGATGCTGATCATCTACGGTTGCCTTTAACCTTAATCTCATCTCAAGCTCTTCTACCTATGGAATGCTCTCTAGTGATTTGCTGTCTTCTGATGGCATGCCAGATTTCTAGCTAGATTTTTCCAGTCCTTTGTTCCTCTAGATTCCAATGTGGCTGGAACATTAGACTGGAAGAGTTTGCAACAAAAACAGCATGCAGCATTCTGGGTTTTTGAGTACATGGCCTCTCCACTTTGCCACCATTGGGAATTTCACACCAGTAATGTGTTGGATGGAAACTTCTATTCTCATTGTCTTTGGGGAACATGAAGTTTTTCAGTTGCTGTGGCCCATGCAGTACAAGAAAGTCCCTCAGGCTACTGCTCAAGTCCTGGATCATCTAGACGTAAGGAACTAAACTCAGCAGCAGCTGTTTCTTGTGCCTCCACCACACTCTTCTCTGATCTACACTTTTCTTCAGGAATGTGCATGGTTACATCCATTTGAGATGGAGATATGGATGCTGAAGTAGCTGCCAGGTCACCTGCAATCTGACTAACTGGAATAGCAGGGATCTCCTCACCACTCACATCCTCACTGGGGCTGGAAGGCTCACCGTGAACATTTAAGTCTATGTATCTCAAGAAAGCTCCTTAGATAGAAAAGCTTCCTTTGCTTTCTTTCTTTTTCTGAATGCTGCCCCAGAGGGGCATTTTCTTCTTTCACTCACGACTGCTGTTCAGCTATAGTGGCTCTCAACACTCAGTTGAAGGGGACAAATAAGCAGGTTGATAATAGGGCCTGAGTGAAGGAAGATATCGGCTCCTACTACTTCAGTTGACAGCCTGTTCTCCTCAAGTGGGTTTAGGGAAGTAGCAGAAAACAGGAAACCCCCTGAGAAGCTGGTGTTAATCGGTCCAGGTTCCTGGGGGGTGCTAGAGTGGTACATAAGAGGCTCCTCCTCCTCTCTCTTCCCTGCAGGTCCCTCTGCTTTCTGTTATTCCCTCTCACCTTTTCTTCTGCCTGCCTGTTATGTCTCTTGTCCCCTCCTTCCTCCAGCACAGCACTCCACCATCTCTGTGCATCTAAAGCAGAGAGAATACATATGCACCAGCAGCAGACACAATTTTCTACACTCTGGGACCTAGTGCCCCCTGCCCCCCGCCCCACAGATGGGAACCCTGGGAGGGCCAAATCTGATGGGCAGGAAGGAATTGGAGGAACAGCAGTCAGTTGAGGGCCTGAATCCAGGGGTGAAAGTAAAATACAGCTCTTACCAGTATGGGGCCCACTCTGCCCTCCCCCTGCCCTGGAAAGAGCGGGGCCTCAGGCAGAAGGGCTGGGGCCAGAGTGAAAGTAAGTTACATTTCTTACTGGTACAGTCCAAATGCAAGCAACTCACCTCTCCTATATACTTCATGTTGTAGGAGCAGCAGTGATCTGTATGCTATGTATAACCTGTATGCTCAAAAGCTCTGTTACACCTCCCCTCCCGCCCTGTCTCCTCTCCCTCTTTGAATACCTGTGAAATGGCTTTCTCCCTCCCGCTCCCCCCTGGAATGCTTGTGGGATGAATGGGCTGGTTGAACAGCTGTAAAATCAGAAGAGCTCCCGGGTAGACAAGGTGTCTGGGACTCTAATTAGGCAGCACTCACACACCTAATGCATGGACGCTGCATGGACACTGGCTGAGGTGGAATGTGGCCAACCAGACGCAGCCAAGTCATCTCTAGTCGCAGGCCATGAGCAGCCGGTCCTTAAAAGGGGAAGGGGTCATGTGCTCAGCTGTGCATTCAGAAGCTTGTACCTCCCGTGAAGGCTCTTCGCCCTGACTGCTTGGCCAGTGGTTCGCTGCGATGCATTTCATTGTGCCTTGGGAAGAGTTACGTTCATCACACTACCCAACGCTGCGCTGTGGGACACACCTTCAAGGACCCTAGCATCTCCAGTGCCGTGCCTGTCCTGGAAGTGTGAGTATGCAAGTGTGAGTCTGACACCCCCTTCTCCTTCTTTTGAGCTTAACTATCAGTATAATAAACATGCTGCTTTTTGCCAAACTCTGGTGGGTCTTTAGTCCTCCCTAAGCTTACTAGCTGGCCCAATTTCGAGTAACACTTCATACCTCCCATTGCAAGACTTCGATATAGAAAATAAAGCTACTACTACTACCACCAATACTGTCTGTAATAAAACTTTAATATTGGAATAAGCCTGAAAAAGTGAAAACTCCCTGTCACATTTTTCTCCTTGTCCTCCCTCCTCCGCCAGCCAGGCTGCCGACGCGACTGGGCTCTGCGTTCCCCCGACCCCTCACATTCAGCATAGGCTGCAGCGGCTCCCCTCTAGCTTGCAGCAGGGAGCAGGGGGACTGGCAAAAGGAGAAGCCTCCCGAGGATGCCTGCTGCCTACATAAAACCAGTTTAAATTTAGCTGTTCACTCCACAGGATTAGGGGTCATTTATGACATCCTTATTAATTTCACTCAGAGTCATTGGGCGGTGGGAGGTGAGCCCAAGGCAGGGGCAGAATACAATAGGCATTTGACTGCACATCTTAAATCCAGAGCTTCCCCTCCTCCTAACCTGGCACTCAGGAGGGGCTGCAGCAGCTACCCTATAGCTTGCAGCAGGGATCAGGGGGACTGGCTGAGGGAGAAGCCTGCCCAGGACGCCTGCTGCCTGCATAGGAACAGTTTAAACTCAGCTGTTCACTCCCTGGTTCAACCCACAGGATTAGGGGCCATTTCTGGCATCCTTGTTAATTTCACTCACAGTTGTTGGGGCTGGAGGAGGAGGGAGGAGAGACTTTTCCCCTTCCACTGGCTTTTATTAGCTCTGGATTTAAGCTATGCAGCCAAATGCCTATTCTATTCTGCCCCTGCCTTGGGCTCACCCCACTCCCCTCCAACAACTGTGGCTGGTGGGTGCTGACCTCTCCCTATTATTTTTCTGTGGGTGGTTGAACCATGGAGTACCCACAGAATTCGTGCCTATGTACAAGAGGAAAATTGATATAAAATTAAATACTAAATAATAGTCAAAAATTTCTATTTTAAGTTGCAACTCTCTTTTTTTAATTTATCAGCGCTAAGACTGAAATAGGATTTTACTGGTAACTGAAGTTTTATTATTGGGTGGCTTGAACCAGAAATGAACCTGAACCAAACGGAAATAGTGGCAAAGAGTCCCGTGGCACCTTATAGACTAACAGATGTATTGGAGCATGAGCTTTCATGGATGAATACCCTATAAGGTGCCACAGGACTCTTTGCCGCTTTTACAGATCCAGACTAACACGGCTACCCCTCTGATACCAAACAGAAATAAACACCAGTTGGACTCCTTGCCTGCTGTTGCTAGCAGCGACTCTAGTTTGACACAGAAATCAGAGCAGGGCCCTGTTCAGTCCTGTCAACCGTAAACATTTAACATCAGGAGTCACACCCTGAAAATAATGAGATTGATTTATTTATGACAAAGACTAAATTAGGAATAGGGTCTGTGTGTGCACGCAGGAGGAAATCCATAGGAGGCAATCTCCTGCCCACCCACCCCCAATGCTTGTTTGACCATTTCTAGGGGAAAAGGTTCCCCATTAGCTGCTGTGTGGGGCAATCCCCTCTCGCTCCCCATGGGCTGGGGGAGCAGCCATTGTATCTCTCACTATCCCTCTCTCTTCTCCTACTCTCTAGCTCTCCCTTCCCCAGCCAGTCTCCCCTTGCTCTCATGCTCTCTCCAGCCTCCCCACAACCCCTCTCCCCACAGTCCCCCTTTTCCTTCTCTTTCTCCCCCTCCAAACTCAAAGTTTCTCTCTATTCCAGCTCTGTTCCCCCGAGCCCCAGAATTCTCCCCCTGCCCCCTGATTGCTGGATATTTCCTCAGCCTCCCCTCAGCATCCCCATCCTGCCCCCTGCATCTTTGTTCCCCCCTCCTTTCTCCTCACACACCCCTGTTCACCCCTCAATGCTCTCTGGCTCTCAGAGCCCCCTGCCCCCCTTCAGCCCCCTTCTGACTCCAACCCCCCTCTGACTCCCCATATGTCACTGTCCCACCCCCAATCCCTCCCACTCACTGCAAACCATGGGAGCTGGCAGCCAGCTTTCCTCTGCACAATGGAGGAGAGGAACTAGAGCTAGACCCTTAGTTCTTTCTGCCCCCAAGGGAGCCTGGAGCAAAGGGAAGTGGGCAGGGCCCTCCATGAGGACTTGCACCCACAGCTGCTCCAGAATGCCTAGAAGGGATCCAAGCCCAGGCATGAACCTGGCTGTAGCAGGAGCTGGAGCATGGTCCCATTAAAGGCCCAGGGTCACCACTGAATCAGGAAAAGAACTTGACTCAGGCCTGTCTCATTCCTTGCTCTGACTTCGCCTACCCAAAGGAAACCCTCTCAACCCACAGACCCCAGAGCAGCAGATCCTACTGCCTGTCAGAGCCAGCTTACCTACACCTGGTGTCAGGAAGCTGGAGTCAGAGGTCACGTATATCAAATTCAGGGACAGTCATGGAGAATCAGAGCAGGGCTGTCCTGTTCCTTATGGCCCTGGCTCTCTCCTGGGACACTCTGGACCTGATCCAGAAGTTGACGTGTTGTGGGGGAAGGAGGCAGTTCGGGATCAATGGGTAGGCACAGATGCTGTGCAAATGAGCCCCTCCCCATCCCCAGGGGGCTGAGACATTGTGCTCAGGGTGAAATATCTGATTCATTGATCACAAAGCTTTAGAAGGGAATTGTTGCATCCGGGATGGTGTTTATATCCTGCAGGTCACAATTTGCCATTGTCTCTCTAGACTGGGAGACCGTACAGTGTCAGGGCTGGTCCCACCCTCTCTGAACCCCTGATTCATGAACAGCTCATCAGAAAAGACACACACACACACACACACACCCGCCTCTGAAGTCCTTGGTCCAATGAAGGGAGTGACTGTGAGGACACCCCTTTCTCCCTCAGGAATCTCAGTGCCCATAGGAGAGAAGGGCTGACTCCCTGAGGATACTTTTTTTCTAGGAAGGAGTCCATGACTCTTCTGTGAGGACCATCTCCTGGATCTCACAAGAGGACAGTGAGGCATTGAGGCTCTCACTTCCCAAGCCACCTGGGGCCCTGTGGTTACTGGTCATTAGAACCAGGCAGAGCCCTGGCTTGAAGTCCCAGCTTCTTCCCCTGTCCCTGAAGGAGGAAGAGCCCAACACTCCATTGCACTGACTGCCGTGACCAAGGATGGCCCCCAGAACTAAGGTAAAATTTCCCCCTGCCCCTCCTTCTCAGGTTCACCTCCAAGAAGTATTGGAGGCTGTCTGTGTCTGTGGACTCTGGTAGCAGGTTCCTCAGCATGTCATCCAGAAGGTCTGCCAGGACCTTGTGCAGAACCTGCAAAGGAAGAGAGAGCCATGAGTAAGAGCTAGGGGAAACTGGAGCTACAGCTGCCACAGGATTAGGGTGACCATACCTCCTGTTTTGGCCAGAACAGTCCCTTTTTAAAGCCCTGTCCTGGCTATCCTGACTTTTTTGGCAAAAATGGTCATTTGTCTCATTTGCTTTTGCCAACTTCATTGGTTGGCAAGAGCAAACAGGACAAATGCCCAGTTTTGCAAAAAAGTGAGGTGCAGGAGGCAAGCAGCAATGCCAACCCCGAGCAGGAGGGCTTGGGAAAGCAGCAACACGAGCCCCAGCCTCGCACTGGGGGCAGGCAGGGCTTGGGCGAGCAGCAATTCTGACCTTGCAAAAGGCAGACAGAGCTCAGACGAGCATCAGCATCAGCCCCAGCACAGTGCAGAGAGGGAGGCTCGAACATGTGGCTTGGGCCAGCCCCACATGGGGAGTGGGTATCAGGAGAGTTCAGGCCAGCCCCACACAGGGAGGGGGACTTGGGCGAGTGGCTCAGGCCAACCGCGTGCGGGGGATGGGAGGGAGAGGACTTGGGGTAGCCCCACGCAGTGTCCCATTTTCCCTTTGACAAATATGGTCACCCTACACAGGATGGGAAGGTGGGTCTCTGTGAAGCACTGATGAGACCCCAAACACATCCTGGCTTCTCTCATTCACATCTCACTGCAGCCAATTAGCAAAGGTTCATGGCAGGACGACAGCTGAGTCTTCAATCCATGCCCTTAGCAGACCTCTGAAGGGGGTCTCATAGGCAGCAGAGTATGGAACAGCCCAGCTGCTATGGATGGAAGCTGGGCTGCTGGGCAAAACACAGCTTGTGGAAGGAAGGAAGGAAGGAATGCCCCCACAGAGGGGTAACATAATCACCCATGGGGTGAAGGCTCCAACCATGCAGCCTGTTCCATCTCTACCTACCCACCTCAATCTCTATAGTTCCACTAGATCAAGTGAGCAGGAACCAGAGGCCACACCTGCTCCTGGCGTGGAGGAGCAGGAGGATGATCTGTCTGGATATGGGTGGTGTTCTTCTCCGTGCCCATGGTTAAGACACCATGCAGGGCAGCTCACAGGAGATGGGACTCCAGCTCTGCATCCAGGGCAGGTTTCAGTGTTCTCACAGGAGAGAGGAGCTGGTATTAGACTGCAGTGTGGGACTGAGACTGGTATCAACACAGGTGTGAAACTACAGGGAAATAGGCACAGGCTGGCGAGAATGGAAATGGAGGCACCAAGCCAGGGAACAAGTCCAAGGCCTTACAGTCAATGGTATAACTGGAACAGTGCCTGTTCCCTGGACCCTGCTGCTGCTCTTGTACGTGACCCCGGGAGAGATCATCTCCCCAAGGCCATCATAACATTACTGGAGTGAAAACGGCTCAGTGAGTAGAGAGTGAATGTTCCTGCCACCTCTGCCAGAGCAGCTACCCTTGGGAGCTGACCTGGTAGTGGGAGGGGCAGTGACTCCCAGTGCTAGGCCAGCAGGATCCCCCAAACTGCTTTCCTTCCCCTAATTCCTTCCTACCTATGCAAACTGCCTCTCATTCAACACCATTCTGACTACTTAGCTGTGATATTCTGGCTGAAGCACCTATGGAAAAAAATTAGTGGGTGCTTAGTGTGATGGGTTATCACCCCCGAGGTGCAGTCTGGAAGCCATGGGAAATGCTGCACTCCTCTAACCACCTAAGGGGCTGGTCCCGCTCACACTGCTGATGATTCAGCCTCTTCAGGCCCTGTTATCACCCAACACAACAGCAGGTGGCGCCACACACCTAAACTGAGCTACCTGAGTGCCTTAACTAAGCCACTCAAAGAGGGGCAGAAGACAACAGCCAATTTCCCAGCTCCTCCACCTTGTGCCCCTGCTGGAGCATCAATCCAGAATTACACTGCATAGGGATCTGCACAAAGTAAGCTCTTTAATATATTCACTTTCCCCTCAGTGTGGGAAAGATATGCACAATTAGACTGTGTAAACCAAGCTGAGATTTTTCCCCAGCCATATCACTCAAAGGCACACTGGTTTAGATAAAACAAAAAACAAGTTTATTAACTACAAAAAGATAGATTTTAAGTGATTATAAGTTTTAGCAAACAGATCAAAGCAGATTACTTTGTAAATAAACAAAATGCAAACTAAGTCTAGGATACTAGATAGATTGGATATAAATTAGCGATTTCTCACCCTGGCTGATGACACAAACAATCCACCAGGTTTCCATACACAGGCTAGAAATCCCTAGGACCAGCACTTCCCCCACCCCAGCCTTTGTTCCTCAGGTGTTTCCAGGAGTTTTCTTGTGTGGGGAATGAGGCCTCGAGATGATGTCACACCCCACTTTATATAGCTTCTCCATATGGTGAGGCACGTGGACAGGGCAGGTTGGCATGAAGGAACCTGAGCTACTGGACTTCATCCTGAACCCACAAGGAGAAGGGTTGCAGGGGAGACAGCTTGTTAGCCAGGGACTGCCCTGCCCCATCTACACCAGTGCCAGGACTCAAGACTCCCTGGGAGATATTGTGGACCCCCTCATTCTCAAAATCATCCATGACTCCTGCACAGACAGGGTCAGGAACTGGGGGAGGAGACCCCAGATGGTATATGATAAACACCCCCATTAGAGGTCCCAGATCATGCTGAATAAAGATCCGCATTTGGGGTTGTGGATTGTGTGGGACAAGATCTCCTGCCGGGGTCGGGACGCTGTGAATAGGCAGGAAAATCTGTTCCAGCCCAGCAGGGAAATGTTTGTACCTTTTCTCTGCCCTGGCGCTGCTTTGGGATAACCTTGAAAGCAGGTTATCTGTGGCTCCATGCATCAACCTTGCCCCTGCATGAGTCCCAAGGGGTCTGTGCAGCATGGAAAGAACATGACAGGGTAACTCCTGCTGCCCTTGGGTGAAGGACAGAGGCATGACGGGGAGAGCAGGGTTAATGTCCCACCTTTCCACATAAGGGATCTAGGGCAGAGTGGGCCCCATACTCCCTCCCCAAGGGACATCTTCGGCTGCCAATAGCTTCAGGAGACCACAGCAGAGAGGACCTCCCACTCTCCTGGATTCCCTGGGAGGTGGAGCATCAAGGACCCAAGTGGCAGCAGCTCTCACCTCCTCCATCCCCCAGTTCCCCTTGCTTCACGGGGGCAGCTGTGTGACTTCTGCTGGTGTCAATAGGGTTGCTCTAACCAACAGACACCAAACCCCTCGGCTGCAGAGATAGAGCCTAGGAGCTAGGAGGAGTGGAAATTCTCATTGAAACAGCTTTCTGTCAGAAAATCCCATTAAAACTAAACAGTTGCCTGTTTGTCACAAAGTGTTACATTGTCTCATCGCACACACTGAGGAGACACTTTGATCTAGAAAATTTGATATGATGTTTCAGTCTGTGCTAAGCAGTTGCTGCTCTTAACAATTTCAAAATAATAAAATACAAAGAAAAGCCTATTTCAGGTTGTATTTTATGTCAATCTGTTATGACTCAACATGATAGGACACCTCATATTATGCACTGCTGCTACTAGTGACATTCTGAAATGGATCCTCACAGCTCCCCATTCTCCACCCATGGTGAGGTCGGTAGGAGAGGATTGTTACCCTTACTTCACAGAGAGAGAAACTCAGGCTGAGAAAGGTGAAGTGACCTGTCTTAGGTCACACAGCCAGTCAGTGGCAGAGTTGGGAATAGGACCCAGGAGTCCTGACTTTCAAATTAACCATCACATCTTGAATTTCATACATTGACTGATCAGAATAAAGTGCTCTCAAATGAGCTACAGACCAACAATTGTTCATAGTAATTATTCAGCACGTATTTTAGAAGATGAACTGCTCAGAGACAATTAATGAGAAGCAGCAAGATTAATCAAATAGATGATTGGTTGGGACTTATTTGCCTGGTTTTAAAAGAGAACAAAAGAACCTCTTTCTCCTCCCTGTCAATAGCCCTCTGCTCAGCCAATCAGCATTGAGACTCTGAGAGGTGGGAGGCTGAGGAGTGTCACCTGATGTCCCAAAAGACAGCCCAGGTCACCACTGGAGGGGATCACTCTCAGGGCACTATTCCAGCCCCACCTCTTTGTGAGGGCCTCCCACAATAAGAGCAACCTCTGCCACCCCCCACCCCCACCTGCTTGGTGGAGGGAAGGAAGCAGGTGAAAAAGAAGCTAGAGAAGAGGCAAATGAAAGGAGGGAAAAAGAAAAAGGGAAACCAAACCCTAATGTCCCCAGTGATTCTAAGAGACAAAATCCTAGATAGGAAATCAAATTCTGCCATCTCAACCTAGTGCCCACTTCTTATTTACAATGTCACCTGAAAGTGAGAACAGGCATTCGCATGGCACTTTGTAGCCGGCGTAGCAAATTATTTACATGCCAGATATGCTAAACATTCGTATGCCCTTTCATGCATTGACCAGTATTCCAGAGGACATGCTTCCATGCTGATGACGGCTTCTGCTTGATAAGGATCCAAAGAAGTGCAGACTCACGCACATTCATTTTCATAATCTGAGTCAGATGCCACCAACAGAAGGTTGATTTTCTTTTTTGGTGGTTCGGGTTCTGTCATTTCCCAATCAGAGTGCTGCTCTTTTATGACTTTTGACAGCAAGTTCCATACCTCATCCCTCTGAGATTTTGAAAGGCACTTCAGATTCTTAAACCTTGGGTCAAGTGCTGTAGCTATCTTTAGAAATCTCACATTGGTATCTTCTTCACGTTTTGTCAAATCTGCAATATAAGTGTTCTTAAATCGAACAACATATGCTGGGTCATAATCCGAGACAGCCATAACATGAAATATATGGTAAAATGCATGCAAAACCATGGAGCAGGAGACATAAAATTCTCCCACAAGGACTTAATTCATTAATTAAATTTGTGACTGGTTTTTTTAATGAGCATCATCACTATGGAAGCATGATTGTCTTAGGGATTGGCTGAACAAGAAGTAGAACTGAGTGAACAAAAAAAAATGTACATTTCTAAGTTACACTTTCACGATAGAGATTCCACTACAGTACTTGTATTAGGTCAACTGAAAAATACTATTTCTTTTGTTTATCTTTTTTCCTGTACAAATATTGGTAATAAAAAAATAGCATTAAGTGAGCACTATATACTTTGTATTCTCTGTTGTAAATGAAATCTATTTGAAAATGTAGAAAAAATATCCAAAAATATTCATAATAAATTTAAATTGATATTCTATTATAGTTTAACAGTGTGATTAAAACTGCAATTAATCATGATTTTTTTTAAATCAAATTAATTTGTTTTGAGTTAACTGTGTGAGTTAACTGTGATTAATTGACAGCCCTAGTTTGACCTCTAACTGAAACTTTTCCCACTGTGGGGCACTTACAGGATTTCTCTACTGTGTGGGATCTCTGATGAGAACTGAGTTTTGAGCTCTGACTGAAGCTTTGCCCACACTCAAGGTATTTTTACGGTCTCTCTCCCACATGCAGTCTTCGATGAGTAGTAAGAGTTGACCTTCGAATGAAGCTTCTGCCACAGTCCAAGCATTTATAGGATCTCTCTCCAGTGTGGATTCTCCTATGGTTAATAAGGCCTGAGCGCTGACTGAAGCTTTTCCCACAGTCCAAACATTTATAGGGTCTCTCTCCCGTGTGCAGTCCCCGATGGGCAACAAGATTTGAGCTCCGGTTGAAGCTTTTGCCATACTCCAAGCATTTATAAAGTCTCTCTCCCACGTGCAGTTTCTGATGGGTAACAAGATTTGAGCTCCGACTGAAGCTTTTCCCACAGTCCAAGCATTTATAGGGTCTCTCTCCTGTGTGGATTCTTCCATGATTAATAAGGACTGAGCGCTGACTGAAGCTTTTCCCACAGTCCAAGCATTTATAAGGTTTTTCTCCTGTGTGAGTTCTCTGATGTACAGTAAGGGCTGATGGTGCACTGAAACTTTTCCCACACTCAAGGCATTTATGTGGTCCCTGTCCTGTGTGCATTCTCCCATGGTTAATAAGGATTGAGCGCCGACTGAAGCTTTTCCCACAATCTAAACATTTATATGGTCCCTCTCCTGTGTGGATTCTCCCATGGCTAATAAGGCCTGTGCGCTGACTGAAGCTTTTCCCACAATCTGAGCACTTATAGGGTTTCTCCCCTGTGTGGGTTCTCTGATGTATAATAAGGGCTGATCGTACATTGAAAGTTTTCCTACACTGAGTGCATTTATATGGTCCCTCTCCCATGTGTATTCTCCTATGGGTATTAAGAACTGAGCGCTGACTGAAGCATTTCCCACAGTCCAAGCATTTATAAGGTTTCTCTCCCGTGTGGGTCCTCTGATGTGTAATAAGGGTTGATGGTACAGTGAAACTTTTCCCACACTCAAGACATTTATAAGGGCCCTCTCCTGTGTGGATTCTCCTATGGCTAATAAGGTGTGTGCGTTGACTGAAGCTTTTCCCACAGTCCAAGCATTTATAGGGTTTCTCTCCTGTGTGGGTTCTCTGATGTGTAATGAGGGCTGATGGTGCGCTGAAACTTTTCCCACACTCCAGGCATTTATATGGTCCCTCTCCTGTATGGATTCTGCTATGACTAGTAAGGCCTGAGCGCTGACTGAAGCTTTCCCCACACTCAAGGCAGTTATAAGGTCTCTCTCCCATGTGCAGTCTCCGATGGGTAGTAAGATTTGAGCTCCAGTTGAAGCTTTTCCCACAATCCAAGCATTTATAGGGTTTCTTTCCCATGTGGGTTCTCTGATGTATATTAAGGGCTGATGGTACACTGAAACTTTTCCCACACTCAAAGCATTTATATGGTCCCTCTCCCATGTGGATTTTCCTGTGGTTATTAAGGCCTGAAAGATGACTGAAGCTTTTTCCACACTCAAGGCAGTTATAAGGTCTCTCTCCTGTGTGCAGTCTCCGATGGGTAGTAAGATTTGAGCTCCAATTAAAACTTTTCCCACAATCTAAGCACTTATAGGGTCTCTCTCCGGTATGGATTCTTCCATGGTTAGTAAGGACTGAGCGCTGACTGAAGCTTTTCCCACATTCCAAGCATTTATACTGTTTCTTTTCCTTGGGATTTGTCTGTTGGGCTGCGGTTTCCTTGGGATTCTTGCCTCCTCCCCCATATTCAATGGATTCATCCACTTTCTTCCTTTGGTGGTTTCCCAGGTTCCTCTCTGACCTGTGCCAATTACTCCAGGTTTTTTTCTGTTCTAAGCACTGGGAAAAATTCCCTTCATCTCTTCTCAGAAACCTCCCCTGAAGTTCTACTTTCTTAAGAGCTTCCTGCTGTGGATTCTCCTCCTCGTTCTCACGCATTGTCTCGTCATCTGCTGGGGGAGAGAGAGAATCCAGGCAGGAGTCATTGCCTGGACTGGCAGAAAGGACAGAAAGCAAACAGGGAAAACACAAAACAATAACTTTTGGGGAGACGGAGAAATTGGATTCTGCCACCACATCCCATCCAAACACTCACAGGGAAGTGACATCAGGGAGAAAACTCCTGACAGCTAACAGGGTGGGTGGGAAGTCATGAGCGATATCTGCCATGATTATATATAACACCTGCTGACAACAGTCTCCCTAGGGGAGATGAGGCAGAACTGAGGGCGCTCACACCATATTTTGGGGATTTTCAGCTTTTTCCTTCATTTGCCATATACCTCCTGTGTCAGTACCGCTGATTCCTCACCTGTGCGAGTGCTTCTTTGGATGTTGCTTTCCTTGGAGGCCTGGCAATCCGGGACCCACAGCTCTTCCCCTGCTTCCAGCCGGGCGATCAGGTCAGGTTTGGGAATGGGAAGTCCTGCTCAGGGGGTGAAATCAGGCATGATCAGAGTGCACTGAGGCTTGATGGAGTATTTGTCACAAAGGGCACATAATGAGACTAAACTGACTCCATGATTTGCTGGGGGTTGTGGAATCTGAACAGATGGGAACATGGTCACTGAGCCCCCGTGGGAGAGGTAGATGTCTCGGGGAGGGAGAGTTGTGAGACCCTCATTAAGAGGTTTCAGGATCTGTGGGCTCTGAGGGACTTGCTGAGGCACACACAGATCTGGTGTTAAACCTCTTCCTATGTCTGAACCCACAGAGACCAGAGCCTTCCCCACACATAGAGCTAGTTGCATGAAGGGAGGTGCACAGAGATCCTGTGTGTGAGTGAGAATTAATGTGGATAGGTTAAGACATTGCTCCTGCCCTGTGAAAGCTGGAGGGACGGGGTTGAATTAGCATGTCCATCAGGTTCATGACTCCTCTATTCCACTGGAGGAGGTATGGAGGTGAATGGCTCTCTCACACTGGAGCTCTGGACTATGAGACACATCCCCCTCTAATATTACTGACCAAGGAAGAACCTGACCAGATTCAGAAATGCAGACCCCCTGGCTTCAAATAGCTGAGGGGACAGGAGTCCTTACTCAGCGAGGTCACCATGCCATAATTCTCCTGCATGACGTCTTTGTAGAGGGCTCTCTGACCAGGGTCCAGCAGAGCCCCCTGTCTCTCACTGAAATATACAGCCACATCCTCAAAGGTCACCGGCATCTGAAACAACAAATGTTCCCTTCTCAGCACCCGCTGCTCCAGAAGAGGCACAAAAATAGGGCAGCTCTGGAAAGGCCAGAGGAGCAGAATCCCACCCCTACCCTGCTCAGAGTAGCCAGGAGTCTCCAGGGAACAGACAGAAGCTGAGAGCTCCTTGTCCCTCCCAGCAGACAGAGGCGGGCAGGGTAAGAACATAAGAAAGGCCACATTGGGTCAGACCAAAGGTCTATCCTGCCCAGTGTCCTGTCTACCGACAGTGATCAACACCAGGTGTCCGAGAGGGAGTGAACCTAACAGGTAATGATCAAGTGATCTCTCTCCTGCCATCCAACTCCACCCTCTGACAAACAGAGGCTAGGGACACCATTCCTTACCCATCCTGGCTAATAGCCATTAATGGACTTAACCTCCATGCATTTATCTAGCTCTCTTTTAAACCCTGTTACAGTCCTAGCCTTCACAACCTCCTCGGGCAAGGAGTTCCACAGGTTGACTGTGCGCTGTGTGAAGAAGAACTTCCTTTTATTCATTTTAAACTTGTTGCCCACTAATTTCATTTGGTGGCCCCGAGTTCTTATATTATGGGAACAAGTAAATAATCTTTCCGTATTCACTTTCTCCACAGCACTCATGATTTTATATACCTTTATCATATCCCCCCTTAGTCTTCTCATTTACCACATACCTACGAGGCACAGGCTGATGTGGGAAGCAGAGATCTGCATAGGGGACAGGGACAGGAATCCCAGGAACTGTGTATTTCATCACAGTCTTTGCCTAGTGGGTTCAGCCTCCAGCACTCAGGTCTGTTTTCCCAGTCCTAGACTGAGCATGTCCCACTAAGTTTATTATACCCTGTCCCCTCCCTGCCTCACACTGTTTCCTGCCCCTCCCCGTCCACAACAACCCTCCCCAGCAGCTCCCCCCAAACATCTGCTACCTGAGCTGGATCCACCACAGCCATTTCCCTTCCCCGGCCCCTAGGACAATGGGATGATCTGGAGCAAAATGTGGTCGTTTCTTTGCAGGCTGTCAGGGTGAGAAGGACAATTGTGGAGGTTTCTGTATTAGCGTTAGTCTGTTTCACACCCCGATTCCCCCAAGGCTCTTTCCCTGCAGATAAACACTTGAGACCAGGGGTTCTCAGACTTTTTTTACTGGTGACCCCTTTCACATAGCAAACCTCTGAGTGTGACCCCCCCCCTTATACATTAAAAACACTTTTTTATATATTTAACACTATTATAAATGCTGGTGGCAAGCAGAGTTTGGGGTGGAGGCTGACAGCTCGCAACCCCCCATGTAATAATCTCGTGACCTGACCCCCAGTTTGAGAACCCCTGCTCTAGACTCTGCCATGCTGGGAAAACCCTCAGTTATGTTATTGCAATGCAGACCTGACCCCTCCCACTGGGACTAAACAAATGAGGCATTTTTAAACCCTCCCAGGATCAGAGTCTCTGAGTCAAAAGCTAGAAAAGAGCAGAATCAAAGGAGCCATTTTGGGGGATCCCCCGACACTGTCCCCAGAGCAGCACATTCCCCCAGCAATGCGGAGACTAGGCAGAGGCTGGAACCAGCTTTTCCTGTCTCTGTTCCTCACCTTGTCCCAGGAAAGTCAATCTGCCCCGGGACCAGGGCGGGTGCATGGATATTTTGTGCCATAGGCGAAATTCCACCTTGCGCCACCCCCCCAGCATCACTTATTAAAAACTTTCAAAAATGAATAATGCATAATGTGGCATTGTTCATTAGAATTAATACATGTTCAGCTTGAAAAATTATTAATTATTTAGTCTACATATTTAATGAAAATAAATGAATAACCTGACAGCTCTGATATTGATATTGTTTTCACTTTGTAAAACATAGCCTGGATCTTAAAATAAATCACATACATTACACACAATGCACTGTCATAGGTTATAATTTAGAATTTATTTTTCCGTGGGGAAGGTAAGCAGACCGGGTTCAGTCAGTGGGGGTTCAGGTTTGGCTGCGGATAGGAAGAGAAGCACACTGGATTCATTCAGTGACAGTTTGAGTTTGGCTGGGAGGAGAAGGAAGCAGACTGGGTTCGGGTCAGTGGGGGATTGGGTTTGTCTGGGGAGCAGAAGGGAAGCAGACCGGGTTGAGTCAGTGGGGCATTGGGTTAGGTGGGGAAGGGAAGCAGACCGGGTTCGGTTAGTGGGGGTTCGGGTTTGGCTGGGGAGTGCAAAGGGAGCAGCCTGCAGACCGGGTTTGGTGACTGGGAGGATTGGGTTTGGCTGGGGAGGGGAAGGGAAGCAGACTGGGTTCGATCAGTGGGGGTTCGGGTTTGGCAGGGGAGGGGAAGGGAAGCAGACCGGATTCAGTCAGTGATGGTTCGAGTTAGGCTGGGAGGAGAAGGAAGCAGACTGGATTCAGGTCAGTGGGGGATTGGGTTTGTCTGGGGAGTGGAAGGGAAGCAGACCGGGTTCGGTTAGTGGGGGTTCGGGTTTGGCTGGGGAGTGCAAAGGGAGCAGTCTGCAGACAGAGTTTGGTCACTGGGAGGATTGGGTTTGGCTGGGGAAGGGAAGGGAAGCAGACCGGGTTTGGGTGTGGAGGGGGGCACGGGCAGGGTAGGATTCAAAGAGCCGCAAGGTGAAATGGGCTCTCTCCTCTCCAGTTCCTGGTATGCAGCAGCAGTGGACCAAGTGCACTTGCAACAGGGCAATGGGAGCGTGTGGCCTGCTTTGCCTTCACGAGTTCGTCCTGCGCCCAGGCTGGGGAGTTGAATGCTGGGCTCTCACTCTGGCAGGGGGTCGTGGGGCAGGCAGGACTGTGAAGGCAGAGAGTGCGCAGCTGTCACAACAAAGCAGGGTCAGGAGGGTAGAAAGCTGGGGCGCAGGAAGGTGGGTTAAAGCGGCTTAGCTGCACCTCCACGCAAGAGAGCCTGCAGAGCTGCTAGCTGCAGCCTCCCTCCCTTCTCTCCCCAGGGAGCAGAGCCTCTGCCCTGCAAAACCGCTCTCCAAGGAGCATACCATGTGCAAGCTGGCCCCACTTACACCACACTGACAGCACAGCTCAGCCCCAATGGGGCTCCACTCTCCTTCTGGCTGCTGCTGTGCAATCTACAAGACAGAGAAGCTAGTACTGTAATAATGTACCTACCAACACAGCAATCTGTACAATTATCGATTCACAATCAAAGGACTTTGCTGGCTTTCTATGGGTTTGGTTACACTTGCAGGTGTGCAGCGCTAGGAGTTACAGCTGTCTTCGTACAGCTGTGTAGGGAAAGCGCTGCAGTCTGGCCACACTGACAGCTACCAGCGCTGCAGTGTGGCCACATTTGCAGCATTTGCAGCAGTGTTGGGAGTGGTGCATTATGGGCAGCTATCCCACAGAGCACCTCTTCCCATTCTGGTGCCGTGGGTTGTGGGAAGCGGGCATAGGGTGTGGGTCATTCTGCTTCCTGTCCCAACGCCCTGTGATGCATCGCTTCACATCCCAGCAAGCCCTGTTTTTCCGTCCACATTTGGCACCATCTTGCCTCTTTCAACAGTTTCTGTGCAGCGTGATTTCTGTGGGAAATGGAGCCTGAACTGCTGAGGAATATGCTGACGAGTCTCGCCAGCACATCATGTTTGGCAATTGAGCTATTCCTTAAGATCCAAAGTGACAGTGAGGAGTCCGATGATGATAGTGAGTCGTGTAACGTGTATGACACGAAATTGCTTGTGGCATTCACGGACATGCTCAGCACCATGGAACGCCGCTTTTGGGCTCGGGAAACAAGCATTGAGTGGTGGGATCACATCGTCATGGAAGTCTGGGATGATGAGCAGTGGCTGCAGAACTTTCGGATGAGAAAAGCCACTTTCATGAGACTGTGTGAGAAGTTTGCCCCCACCCTGCTGCCGCATGAGATGACATGAGATTGAGAGCTGCCCTGCCAGTGGAGAATCGGGTGGCTATTGCAATCTGGAAGCTGGCAACTCCAGACAGCTATCGATCGGTCGGGAACCAGTTTGGAGTGGGAAAGTGGACCATTGGAATCATGTTGATGCAAGTTTGCAGGGCTATTAATCGCATCCTGCTAAGAAGAACCGTGACTTTGGGGAACATGCAGGACATTGTGAATGGGCCCAAATGGGTTTCCCTAACTGTGGAGGGGCGATAGATGGGACACATATTCCTATTCTGGGACCACCCCACCTACCATCTGAGTATGTTAATCGGAACGGGTATTTCTCCATGGTTCTCCAGGCACTTGTGGATCACTGTGGGCGTTTCATTGACATTAACGCAGGCTGGCCCACAAAGGTGTATGATGCACACATGTTTTGGAACAGTGGCCTGTTCAGGAAGCTGCGGGCTGGGAATTTTTTCCCAGAACGGAAGATCACAGTAGAGGACGTCAAAATGCCCATTGTGATCCTTGGAGACCCTGCTTACCTGTTAATGCCGTGGCTCATGAAACTGTACACAGGGAGCCTTGACAGCAGCAAGGAATGGTTCAACTACAGGCTGAGCCGGTGCCAAATGACTGTGGAGCGTGCTTTTGGCCGTTTAAAGGGGCACTGGCAATCTCTGTATGGGAAGCTGGACTTGGGGGAAAGCAGCATCCCTGCGATTATATCCGCGTGCTCCTCCATAATATTTGTGAAGGGAAGGGTGAAACATTCAGTCAGGCATGGACCTCCGAGGTTCAACGCCTGGAGGCTGAATTTGCACAGCCAGAGAGCAGGGCTACTAGAGAGGCCCAGCACAGGGCTTCAAGGATTAGGGATGCCTTGAGGGAGGAATTTGAGGCTGAAAACCAACAGTAATGTTTGGTGCCTTGCACGGGAGTGAAGTGCAGTGGTTACAATGTTAGTAGGAATCTGTTTTTCCTAAGCTGATTTGCAGTGCCTGTTTCTTTCCTGGGCTAAGGTATCTTTGACTTTCTGCAATAATAAAGACTGTTTTCAAAGCCAAGAATTCATTTATTGAAAAGAAAATAACTTTATTGACAGACACACAACATTTTGGGAACCTAAAAGGGCAGGGGGGTGGGGTGGGGAACTGTACAGTCACAGGTTTGAATATGTCCTGTCTGGAGTGCTGTGCAATGACTGCTGCACTTCAGGATGCTATACTGCTGCATGGTGATGGGGGTTGAGTGCAGAGGGTAAGGGTCGTAGTTCTCAGGGCTGGTTGGTGAACGTACAGGTGTTGGAGGCAGCTGGTGGTGGTAAGAACCTGGATGCTGGGGAAGGGGGTTTTGAGCTGACATTGGGGCACAAGGGAAAGAGCTTTGGGACAAGGGGGGCGGGGGGGCGGTGGCATGGTAGTGCTCTGCCTGCATGGCTACGAGCGCCTGGATAGAGTCCGCTTGCGCGCGCCAGGATGCTTATCAGCTGCTTTGTGCTTTTCTTCCTGGCCGCTGCGTTTCTCTGGCGGATCCTGCTTTCCCTTTCCTCCAGTCCTGCACTTTTTGATTCTCTCTGGCAGAGTGATCCATAACTGCTTGCAGCAGGTCGTCTTTTGCTTTTTCGCACGGCTTTCTTCTGGAGGTTTTGAGTCTTTCAGCTGTTGATAACACGGGCAGTCCGAGAATCTCAAGGTTGCTTTGTAGAAAGGCAAAAAGGCAACAGTTAACAGAGGCAGCATTGTTTATATCTCAGACAGTTATTCCCACACAGTGAAGGAGTTTACAGTCTTCACTTTAGCATAATTTTCACATACCATCAAAGCATAATTTAACCCATAGCCAAATGGTGAGTAAGGGGACTGATTGATTGCTTCAGGGCTGTACTGGGGTTTCTTGTGCATTGGGGAAAGCAAACATAACCCACAGGAAGCCCCCGAAATGGTGAGTAACCTGGGAAGGGGAACTGATTGCTTCAGGGCTGTACTGGGGTTTCTGTGCATTGGGGGAAAGCAAACAGCTGCAGGGGGCACCTACACTGAACACTCTCCCAACATTTTCCCACAGGAGTTAATCCTGGAAGATATCTCGCTGCTGCGGGTCACCTGGGAAGAGTGGGAGGGTCTTCTACAGCAATGCAGATTCCGCAATGGTCCCCTGGCCCCTATGCAGCTTGCCTGTGTGCAGCAATGGTCCCCACCCCTCGCGGCACAGTGCGTGGACGCGTTAGCCTGACTGGGACAAGGACCACAGTGGCTCTCCCAATAAACTTGCGCAAGCGCATTGCCCACGCTCTGGCTGAAACTTTTGAAGAGATTACCGAGGCCGATTACCGCGACGTGATAGACCACATCAATGGGCTATTCCACATCTAGGCATGCATGCATGCAGCCCTAACCCCCCCTCTCTCCCGAAAACATTTCCATCCTGAAAATAAAAGCTGCTTACCGGGAACACTCCTCGCTCCTCCTCTGCTTGTCCTTCACCAAGTACCAGGCTGCTGCGACTGGCTACCTTCCTCCTGGCTTGAGAAGAGCTCCTGGCTGCATGCCTCCTGGGACTCCTGGGGTGTCTCCCCCCCCAGTACCCTCACTCTCGGTTTCTCCTCCTCCCCTCCTCCTCCTCCTCCCTCCCCCGCTCTGAAGTGTCCATCGTGGTCCTCGGATTGGGGTGGGTCACCCCCAAGTATTGCGTCCAGCTCTTTGTAAAAACGGCAGGTCGTGGGGGCAGCACCAGAGCAGCGGTTTCCCTCACGGGCTTTGCAATAAGCACTCCACAGCTCCTTCACTTTAACCCTGCACTGCACCGTGTCCCGGTCATGGACCCTTTCCATCATGGCCCTTGATATCTGCCCATAGGTATCGTAATTCCTACAGCTGGAGCACAGCTGGGACTGCACAGCTTCCTCCCCCCAAACACTGATGAGGTCCAGCAACTCGCCATTGCTCCATGCTGGGGCTCGTTTGCCACGTGGAGGCATGGTCACCTGGAAAGATTCACTGATTGCACTCCACACCTGGCTGAGCAAACAGGAAGGAGATTTTTAAAATTCTCGGGGCATTTAAAGGGCGAGTCTGACACTTGGTCACCTGAGGCCAGGGCAGTAGAGTTCGAACTGAAGAGCAGAGTGGCTGAACAGCCATTGTGGGATAGCCTCCAGAGGTATTGAGAGGTAACAACAGCGCTTTTGGTGGTCACACTGGCGGAGCAGCGCTGCATCAGCAGCGCTATAGTCGTTATTCCCCAGGTCGAGGTGGAGTACAACCAACGCTGTAGCCAGGGAGATACAGCGCTGTATGTGCCTTGCCAGTGTGAACGGTGAGTGAGTTGCAGTGCTGTAAAGCCACCATCAGCGCTGCAACTCTCCAGTGTAGCCAAGCCCTATGTGGCAGGAGTCGGAGAGCGATTCATTGGGATCATGATTCTTATCACCTCCCTATAGTCTGCGATCTAATCAAAGGACTTTCCTATAATCACTGGCTGTCTAAATGGCAGGAGAGCAATTATTGGGAGCATGGTTCTTATCTATGTCCTCCCTGCAGCCTGTGATCTGCAGCCTGCATCTTGATTGCTGTCTGGTCCTATTTTTAGGCACCACTTTTTGGTGCCCCCCCCAAATCTCAGCACCCTGGATGGCTGCCTAGTTTGCCTAGTGCAGGCCTGCACAACATGCGGCGCGGGGGCCGCATGCGGCCCACATGGGCTCACTGTGCGGCCCACGGGGGGTGAGTAGGTGGGCTCACTGTGCGGCCTGTGAGGGGTGAGTAGGCAAGCAGCGGGTGAGGGAGGGGGGCTGAAGAGGCAGGCAGACAGTGGTGGGGGGTGAGCAGGCGAACCGGGGAGGTAGGGAGCTGAGGAGGTGAGTGGGTGGACAGTGGCAGGGGCTCAGGAGGTGAGCCGGGGGGTGGGGGGCTGAGGAGGCGAGTTGGGGAGGGTGGGGGGCTGAGGAGACGAGTGAGGAGTCAGTGGCTGATCTGTTCTACTGATCTGGTCTGGCGCCCATCTCCTCTCCAAGGGCTGCAGCTGTCTGGAGGTGCTGCCTTCCATGCCTTCCTCATTCATTCAACAGGGCAGTTAGGGGAAGATCTTATTCTACTTCTAGCAAAAAGACATTTTTCTTTTACCTTAATTATACTACCTTAGGGGCCTGCTATAACATTACCAAGGTTCAATACCGCTGTTTCGATGGGGCAGCGCTGTGGAAGGAGGGTTTGTTTTCGCAGGGTGGGCAGTGCTGGGGGGGGAGTATTTCAGGGGGGCTGGGCGGTGCTGGGGGTGTGTGTTGTGTTTCAGGGGGCTTGGCGGCGCTGGGTGGAGGGTAGGCGGCGCTGGGGAGATTCGGCCGTCAGCTGTTTTCTTTGAAGTAATATGGCCCTTGGCGCTTTACAAGTTGTGCAGGCCTGGCCTAGTGCTTGCACCGGCCCTGCCCGGACACTGTAGGGAATGGAGCTCGGCAGGGTTGGGAGCCGTGAACCTCCCTCCCCACTTACTGCTCCTGCTGCCCCTTTCAGTCTCTCCTGTCTCCCTTCTGCATGGAAGAGCTGGTTACTGTCCTGCCATTTCTGTGGGCATTTCCTCTCCAACAGCTACTGCCACTGCTAACAGGAATGTGGGCCTGGGTGTGTTGGGGGTAGCAGTTCTGGGACTCACAAAACCCCAGGGAGCAGAGATGGGGCAAGAAGAAGCCGTTTGTGCGGAGTCACTTTTGTGCCTGGCCCCAGTACTTTTCCCTAAATCTCTTTCATCAGCTGGAGTCTCCGGCTCAGGAGCCGGTGTCATAAGAACATAAGAACGGCCATACTGGGTCAGACCAAAGGTCCATCTAGCCCAGTATCCCGTATTCTGACAGTGGCCAATGCCAGGTGCCTCAGTGGGAATGAGCAGAACAGGTAACCATCAAGTGATCCATCTCCTGTCACCCATTCCCAGCCACTGATGGACCTATCCTCCAAAAATTTATCTAATTCTTTTTTGAACCCTGTTATAGTCTTGGCCTTCACAACTTCCTCTGGCAAGGAGTTCCACAGGTTGATTGCGCATTGTGTGAAAAAATACTTCCTTTTGTTTGTTTTAAACCTACTGCCTATTAATTTAATTTGTTGACTCCTAGCTTTTGTGTTATGAGAAGCAGTAAATAATACCTCCTTATTTACTTTCTTCACATCAGTCATGATTTTATAGACCTCTATCATATCCCCCCTTAGTCGTCTTGTTTCCACGATGGAAAGTCCCAGTCTTATTAATCTCTCCTCACATGGCAGCCTTTCCATACTCCTAATCATTTTTGTTGCCTTTTTCTGAACCTTTTCCAATTCCAATATATCTTTTTTAAGATGGGGTGACCACAGCAGGCAGTATTCAAAATGTGGGCATACTATGGATTTATATAGAGGCAATATGATATTTTCTGTCTTATTATCTCTCTCTTTCTTAATGATTCCCAACATTCTGTTTGCTTTTTTGACTGCCACTGCATGTTGAGTGGATTTTTTTAGAGAACTATCCACAATAACTCCAAGATCTCTTTCTCGAGTGGTAACAGCCAATTTAGACCCCATAATTTTATATGTACAGTTGGGATTATGTTTTCCAATCTGCATTACTTTGCATTTATCAATATTGAATTTCATCTGTCATTTTATTGCCCAGTCATCCAGGTTTGAGAGATTCTTTTGTAGCTCTTCGCAGTTGAGTAGTTTTGTATCATCTGCCAGTTTTGCCACCTCACTGTTTACCCCTTTTCCCAGATCATTTATGAATATGTTACAAAGGACTGGGCCCAGTACTGACCCCTGGGGGACAGCAATTACTCCTTCCCTTTGTTTCCTGTCTTTTAACCAGTTACCAATCCATGAGAAGACCATCCCACTTATCCCATGACAGTTTACTTTGCTTAAGAGTCTTTGGTGATGGATCTTGTCAAAGGCTTTCTGAAAATCTAAGTACACTATATCCACTGGATCTCCCATGTCCGCATGCTTGTTGACCCTCCTCAAAGAATTCTATGACATTGGGGAGGCAGATTTCCCTTTTTACAAAAACCACACTGACTTTTGCTCAACAAATTATGTTCATCTACATGTCTGACAATTTTGTTCCTTACTATAGTTTCAACCAGTTTGCCCGGTACTGAAGTGGGTTATTGCCGGGATCACCTCTGGAGCCCTTTTTAAAAATTGGTGTCACATTGGCTATCCTCCAGTCATTTGGTACAGAAGCTGATTTAAATGATAGGTTACAGATTATAGTTAGTAGTTCTGCAATTCCATATTTGAGTTCCTTCAGAGCTCTTGGGTGAATACCATCTGGTCCTGGTCACTTATTACTGTTTAGTTTATCAGTTTGTTCCAAAACCTTCTCTAATGCAATGATTTTCAAACTTTTTTCCTCGTGACCCAGTTGAAGAAAATTGTTGATGCCCATGACGCAACATAATTATATCTTGTGACGAGAGTTTTCATAAAATCATAATATTGCAAAACATTCCAGCTTAACCCACTTTACATAACTAACACTAGACACTAGCCTTAATAAGCCTATGGTAAGGAGTGTGGGAGGTGGCCCAGGGTAGGGCAGAGGGTGGGGTGTGGGAGTGAGGGCTCTGTCTGGGGATGAGGGCTCTAGGGTGGAGCTGGGAATGAGGGGTTCATGGTGCAGGAGGGGGCTCAGTGCTGGGGGAGAAGGTTGGGATGCGGGGGGGTGAGGGCTCTGGCTGGGGGTGTGGGCTCTGTAGTGGGACAGGGCTGGGGATGAGGAGTTTGGGGTGCAGGCAGGCTGCTCCAGCGCTCTTGCCACTGGCAGCAGCTAGCTCTGGGAAGCCCCTCTCTCTCCCTGCCAGCAGACACCATGGAGCTCCAGGGGAAGAGGCCTCTGTCTCCCTCTGCACGGAACTCTAGGGGAAGGGCCTCTCTCTCCCTCTGCATGGAGCTCTGAGGGAAGGGTCCCTCTCTCCCTGCCAGCAGCAGCAAGCTCTGAGACAGGGGGAGAGGCCCGCAGCAACCCTGAAAGCCCCAACTTGCTCCCCTCTCCAGTTCATGCCCAGCTTTATCGTCCTTGAGTGCCCCTATAGCATCTCGATCGTCTAGGGCCCCACTGGTTGTTTAACAGGCTTCCTGCTTCTGATGTACTTAAAAAAAAATTTGCTATTACTTTTCAAGTCTTTGGCTAACTGTTCTTCAAATTCTTTTTTGCCCTTCCTAATTATATTTTTACACTTTATTTGCCAGAGCTTATGCTCCTTTCTATTGTCCTCATTAGGATTTAACTTCTACTTTTTAAAGGATGCCTTTTTGCATCTCACCGCTTCTTTTACTTTGTTGTTTAGTCCTGGTGGCACTTTTTTGGTTCTCTTACTATGTTTTTTAATTTGGGGTATACATTTAAGTTGAGGCTCTAAAAAAAAGTTTCCATGCAGTTTGTAGGGATTTCACTTTTTGTGTTGTACCTTTTAATTTCTGTTTAACTAACCTTCTCACTTGTGTGTAGTCCCCCTTTCTGAAATTAAATGCTACAATGTTGGGCTGCTGTGGTGTTTTCCCCACCACAACGATGTTAAATTTAATTATATTATGGTCACTGTTACCAAGTGGTCCAGCTATATTCACCTCTTGGACCAGATCTTGTGCTCCACTTAGGACTAAATCAAGAGTTGCCTCTCCTCTTGTGGGTTCAAGGACAAGCAGCTCCAAGAAGTAGTCATTTAAGTTGTCAAGAAACTTTATCTCTGTTTCCCATCCTGGGATGATATGTACCCAATCAATATGGGGATAGTTGAAATCACCCATTACTGTTGAGTTTTTTATTTTAATAGCCTCTCTAATCTCCCTGAGCATTTCACAGTCACTATCACCATCCTGGTCAGGTGATATATCCTTACTGCTATATTCTTATGATTAGAGCACAGAATTACTATCCATAGAGATTCTATGCTACACTTTGGTTCATTTAAGATTTTTACTTCATTTGATTCTATGTTTTCTTTCACATATAGTGCCACTCCCACACCAGCAAGACCTGTTCTGTCCTTCCAATATATTTTGTGTTGGCAGAGCCCAGGGCTGGTTCCAGCCACTGAAAAAAGTCCCCCTGGTTGGGCACAGAGGGGTTTTAATGATGGTCTCTTCCAGCACAGACCCCACTGGGCAGCAGCAGCTGCTCAGCCCAGGCTCCCAGATCACAATGGAGGCAGCAGCATCCACCCCAGGAAGCCCAGCCAGCTGTAGGGTTGCAGTATGCTGAGCACAAAGTGAGACTGACACCAGCCTCCTCCGCCTTAGCAATTACCAGAGCCCTTTGGTGGGGGCAGCTAATGACAGAGCTGCCATGTGCTGCCCCTGCAGCCCCCAGGGACAGTCAGGCCAATGCTGATCTCATTTGCCCATCTCGTCTCACACTGGAACTGGAGAAAGAGTTCAAATCTGGATTTCGTACTGGAACTGGAATTGAACCTGAACCATAATTTAGTTTTACCAACTGAATCTGAACTGAACTGAAAAAAGTGGAGGAAGGAGAGGGAATGAGTTAAAATAAAGATTCAGCATTTTTTAAGCTCAATATTGTTGGGAAAAATGGACAATGATCTTATTTTCATCTTAAGAGAAGACAACAAATTAGCCAATGAGCGGGTGATTGCTCCCAGAACAGCCTGCCTCCGTACAGTGAGAAGAAAATGAGCATGGAGAGGGCCAGTCAACAAGGGCAGGGAGGGAGAGGGGAAGGTTGGCAGCTGCCTGCACACCATGGGAGGCAGAATGGGGGCCCAGAGATAGAGGAACCACCTCTGAGATGCCCCCCTGCGGAGATAAGAGGTGGGATGCTCCCTGGGCCCTGAAGTTCATAATAACTCTTCAAGCCCAGAGACAAAGGTAATGACTCCCTAACCTTCTCCCAGGGGTTCTCATAACAAATCTTTGGTGGCCTCAGAGTGTGGCCCCAACTCTTGCTGATGGCCACTCTGACAATTTTTCCTAAAATACTGAATTAACTTTAGGAAAAACAAATAAATATGCACATATACGTATCCAAATCATTGTAATTGATTGATGTAGGGTGAGTTTTTTTGCAATTGCGATAATAAAAATAATGTACAGTTGGCTCTATTCTTTACTGCACCTAAACAGAATAGAAACAAAAATAACGTGTTTTGCAAGCTATTGTCTTTTGTTGTTTTATCTTTTGCTTGTTGGGTATTTTTTAGACTTGCTAGCTAGTAAGACTGCTACTGACAAGTGATATTTGTGTGTTTGTTAGTATGATTTTTCACAGAAGGACGCTAGCTAACTAGTTGGGAGGCAGTGAAAAGCAATATTAACAAGCATACAAATATCACTTTTCTCAGCAGATTTACTCAGCCCTGGCAAGCTGGGAGACAAATAAAGCCCTGGATGGGGAGGTGGGTAGGGAGGCAGCAGGGGTCAGGGGTGATGGATGTGGGGCTGGGAGAGGCAGCGGGGGCCAGAGGTTTTGGGGGTGTATGTGAAGGGCCAAGGGAGGCAGCAGGGGCCAGCGGTGATGTTGGGGGTGGGTAAAGGGCCAGCACCCAAAACCTGAGGTCCAGGCTGGCACCGGAAACCCTGTAGCTCAGGACTGAAGCCCATTGTTGTGTAACTGAAAGCCGAGGCCAGAGGACACACCAGGAATCGGGGTGATGTCGGGGCGTGAGAGCCCGGGACCAGAGCCCAAAGCTTCATCGCTGGATCCCAGGGCCCAGGAATGGAACTCACTGCCACGCAGCCAGATCCCAGGATGCACAGGTGACAGGCAGGGGTTATGAGCCCGGACTGGCACCTGCCACAGCACAGCAGGGACCGGAGCCCTGCCACACAGCCGAAGCTGAGGGCTGGAGGAGGTAGTGGGTACCAGAGTTGATGGGGGGAGAGGTGAGCCTGAGGCCAGGGGATGGAGCCTGTCCCCATGTGGCTGAAACCTGAAGCCCCACGGCTGGAGCCTGCTGCTTGGGGTGAAGCTGGAAGCCTGAGCCC
The DNA here is from genome assembly GCF_003597395.2 of Chelonoidis abingdonii. NCBI lineage: Eukaryota > Metazoa > Chordata > Testudines > Testudinidae > Chelonoidis > Chelonoidis abingdonii. Next base: position 4,871,183 of record NC_133781.1, read on the forward strand.
CACTGTCCCCAGGAAGGTGGCTGCCTGCTTCTCCAGCGTTTCTGGCTCCCGAGGGGGACAGGGCCCAACCCCTGCTGGAGGTCCTGGGTGAGAGGCTGCTGCTTCCTCCCCTAGTCACCACACAGGAGGCTATGGATGGTAGAAAAGCCCCTGGTAGCTGCATTTGAGAAATGCTGCCTTAGGCCTCCACCCACCATTGCCAACCTGTGGGGCAGCTCCTCCCTCCAGTTGCCCAACTTACAGCAGGGTTCATACTCCAAACTCCCTTTCCCACTGAAGCCAGCTGCAGGCCCCACTCCCAGGTCCCCGCTACCAGGGCACCATCTGATACCCACCTCCAACCCCGTACCCCATTCCCAGAGCTGTTCTTTCTCTTCAACCATCCTGGCTGGCTCTGGCAGGCTCAGATTCAGAGCCAAGTTCTGTCTGGAAGGCAGGCCAGTCTGCCTGCAGCTCGATGTGTTCCTGGTGGTCCCTTGGCCCAGCCCTGCTACTGCAGTGAGCAGCAAGCACTGAGCCTGCCTGAGCGACACCTGGAGCTCAGGGATTTCTGCCAAGACACGACCACCTCAAGCCATGAGCTTCAGCTGACAGAATCAGAATGGAGGCCCGGTGAAGGCATCACAATTCCACTGAAATCTGATAATTTGACAACAAAGATTCTTTAACATGCATGACCATGGGTGACTTTATGGTGCTTGGTTAAAATGCTAACTGGAAATATCCAAATTCTCTTCTATCGTCACTGTTTAATGAATCCTTACTAGCTTCAATGGAAAAATGAGAAAAAAAAATCTGTTGGAGTTGATAACATTCTCTCCTATATATACCTTGATCCTAGATATCAATTCCCTCTGTCAGAAAAGGACAAAGTCAAGGCAAATTTCATTTCACCAAAACCTGAACGAAGATGGAAATGCTTGAGTCAGAAACAATGATGTCATAGAATCAATGTCAGACACATCTGAAATTTAAAGACGCAATAGAAATTCTGAAAGCTTGTGAAATCTCCAAAAAGGAAGCAATATCTGATCAAAGGAAAGCCCTCAAAGGGATTCGGCCAATTCTTGATTCATTCACAGATGAGCCACATGTCAATAAGGAAGAAAACAGAGCAAACTACTGTGAACATCGGAAAAATGTCATGCCCACGCAGTATCAAGGAGCAAAAACGGTACTGGCAGGGCAGTGTCAGCAGATCTCACTGAGCAGCCTCCATTCACACCAGCACAGCCAGGAACAGGGAACACAAAGCAGCAGATCATGTGGGCAGCAGGTGGTAACCTGACCCCGGCTCCTACCCACCTCTGCCCCCCCAGGTGTCGCTGTCCCAGTCGGACTCTCCCCCCTACCCCCGGCTTCACTCGCCCTGCAAACAGTGGGAGCCGGCGGCAGCATCCCTGGGGACAGGGCAGGAATCGCAGCCAGCTCCGCTGGGAGCAGCCTGGGGCCGAACCGCTTCCTAGGGGGAAGGGCAGGTCTCTCTTACCTTCCCTCCAAGCGGTGCCTGCCCTGGGAGCAGGGACTGGGGGCGGGTCCTGGCCAGGCTGGGGGCTCTGCACTGGGAGAGGCTCCTGGGAGAAGGGGTAGACTGTCAGTGCTGGAGATTCCCTTCTCCTGGCTGCAGCCAGGGCTCCGGGGTCTCCAGGCCTCACGGCTTGTGGATCTTGGAAGGCGGGTGGGCTCCCCACAATCAATCCCCGCAGACTGCGATTCACTAATCACTTCCTGCTACCAGAGGACTCAGTAGTGACCGCAGCCAGCAGAGATCACTCCCAGAGCCACAGCCCAGCTGCTGAGGTCCTGGGTCCTAGCGATCAAAGGATTACCCTGCAGCCCGCCTCCCAGCCCCCTTGGGGACCCACGTCCTCTGAGCAGGGGCAGCTTCTCTCAGTATTACGGGGGCATCATGCATAGGATTCACTATGTCACTAGGCAGAAAGGAGACATCCACATCCCGGGGAGGGGCAGAAGGAGCGTTTCTATAAAGACTGAGCATCAGTAGTTTCCCCAGGAATTGAAATTAGGGGGTGTTTGAATTTACAGGGGGGTGTCAGGGCGAATGAGATATATAAAAGAGATATGAATAAAGTAAATGTTTTGTTAGGATAATGCAAATTTAACATAAGGATAATGTAAGTTACACATAACGGGTCTAGATTTGTAAAAAATATATTAAAAAAATTTAAAAATGTATTTAATTTAAATTGACTTTAGAAAATTAAGCCATCATGGGATAAGAAGGAAGTCCTCTCATGGATCAGTAAATGGTTAAAATATGGGAAACAAAGGGTAGGAATAAATTATCTGTTTTCAGAGTGGAGAGAGATAAATAGTGGTATCCCAGAGGTGTCGGTACTGGGACCATTACTGTTCAACATACTCATAAATGATCTGGAAAAATGGGTAAACAGTGAGGTGACAAAATTTTACGATGATTACAACTCTCAAGATAGTTAGTCCCAGGCAGACTGAAGGTTACAAAGGGATGTTCGCAAACTGGGTGAATGCGAGCAACAAAGAATGGTAGATGAAATTCAATGTTGATTAATGCAAAGTAATGCGCACATTGAGAAAACAATCTCAACTATACATAGCAACTAATGAAGGAGTCTGAATTAGCTGGTTAACATACCAAGAAAGAGATCTTGGAGTCATGTGTGGAGAGTTCTCTGAACACATCTCAATTAGTGCAGCGGGCAGCCAAAAAGCAACAATGTTGGGAATCATTAAGAAAAGGGATAGTAATAAGCAGAAAGATTATATTTTCCTCTATATTAAATTCTGGTATATGTACACCTTGAATACTGATATGCAATCTGGTCACCCCATCAAAAGAGCATACCTGGAAATGGAAAAGGTAGATATGGGCACTAACATGATTAGAGGTTATGGAAACAGGAGGAGAAAAATTAAATGACTGGGAATTTCATCTTAGAAAAGGCGACTAATGGGGATACGATAGAGGTCAATCAGCACAGGCTAAGTACAGTTCTATTGACCCTTTTACTCATACATAAGAACAAATTTATATCCAACCCCACCCCCCACATTCAAGTTGATTTGTAACCCAACCAGCAAAATCTATTACTGGGCAGCACAGCTCTGTCTGCTGGTATATCTGGTAGATTAGGTGTGACTGTAAATACAATCTGGTCCTGAAGCCTTTCCCCGCAGCCCCAGCTCATCACTAGCTGTCAAGGAGAGCTCATTTAGACTTTGCTTACAAATCATCCTTTGAAATTATTAGGTTGGCCAACATCACCGAAATGAATGCACTGACATGGTCATAAAAAACAACAGCTGTATAAGGAAGCTAGTCTATGTTCATACTTTTGAAATCTATTATACTTTTTCAGAGCTATATATTTTATCATACACTGTATATGCTTTTAAAGTGTGAATTAATGTTTCAATTTCAATTCAAATTTCCAAACAATCACTAAATTGGAATGTTTCAGAGTAGCAATGGTGTTAGTCTGTATCCGCAAAAAGAACAGGAGTACCTGTGGCACCTTAGAGACTAACACATTTATTTGAGCATAAGCTTTTGTGGGCTACAGCCCACTTCATTGGATGCACAGAATGGAACATATAGTGAGGAGATATATATGTATACACACAGAGAACATGAAAAGGTGGGAGTTGCCCAACCAACTCTAAGAGGCTAATTAATTAAGATGAGCTATTCTCAACAGGAGAAAAAAAAAACTTTTATAGTGATAATCAAGATGACCCATTTAAGATAGTTTAACAAGAAGGTGTGAGAATACTTAACAAGGGGAAATAGATTCAATGTGTGTAATGGCTCAGCCATTCCCAGTCTCTATTTAAGCCTAAGCTGATTGTATCTAGTTTGCATATCAATTCAAGATCAGCAGTGTCTCGTTGGAGTCTGTTTCTGAAGCTTTTCTGTTGCAAAATTGCCACCTTTAAATCTGTTATTGAACGGCCAGAGAGATGAAAGTGTTCTCCTACTGGTGTTTGAATGTTATAATTCTTAACGTCTGATTTGCGTCCCATTTATTCTTTTACGTAGAGACTGTCCAGTTTGGCCAATGTACATGGCAGAGGGGCATTGCTGGCACATGATGGCATATATCACATTGGGAGATGTGCAAGTGAACGAGCCCCTGATGGCATGGCTGATATGATTAGGTCCTATGATGGTGTCCCTTGAATAGCTATGTGGACAGAGTTGGCATCGGGCTTTGTTGCAAGGATAGGTTCCTGGGTTAGTGATTTTATTGTGTGGTGTGTGGTTGCTGGTGAGTATTTGCTTCAGGTTGTGGGGGCTTTCTGTAAGCGAGGACAGGTCTGTCTCCCAAGATCTGTGAGAGTGAGGGGTCATCTTTCAGGATAGGTTGTAGATCACTGATGATGCGCTGATGTATTTAGTTGGGGCGGCTGAAGGTGACGGCTAGTGGGCTGTTCTGTATTTTCTTTGTTGGGATCCTGCTTGTAAGGAAGTTGACTTCTTGTACCCTTTCTGGCCTCTGTCTATCCTGTTTTTTAACTTCAGCAGGTGGGTACTGTGGTTATGTAAGTAAACACTTGATAAGAAACGCATCTTTCGTACGGCTGTCTTAGCACTCTGAGGGATATCTAAGGACGCAAAAGTGCGTTGTATCTTAGAACTGTGTCTTAGACAATGGATCTCGTGGTTGTCGCTGGATTGAAAGCTCGAGGCCATGTAGGTAGGTATAGCCATCAGCAGGTTCTGGTATAACGGGCGGTGGTTTATGTGGCCATACACTTATTAGTCACATGGGTAGGTGTCCAGGAATGGAGGCCGCTTGTGAGCGATCTGGTACCAAGAAGCCGAGTTAGATTCTGGGATGGAAAAATTGTTGGAAATATGTGGTAAGAGATTCCCTCAAGGAGCTTTTTCCAATGAGTTCCAACTGTTTGAAGATGTCCATACATGTAGCACAAGTAAGTAGGGGCATTAGGGGATGAGAGTAAAGAAAGCATTGTTTTAGTCAGCCATAAAAATGTTGGCTATATTGTGGCCAATGTGGGTACCATACAGTGCGCCTTGATTTTGAAATGGATATATATAGTGTCCCCAAACGCAGTGCACGCGGTAGGCGGCCAATATGGCGCCCATGGGTGGCATCTTAATGGCGCCCGCATCCTGCGCCCCGGGAAACAGTCACACGCCGAATGCGGCCAATTTCAGGCAAGCATTTCAGTGGGGGATGCCTCTCGCTGATGCCGCTTGCCGTCAACCAAAGTACATCAAGTCAGACAGGCATCGCTCCCCCACCGGAATGGGGGTGTGGCAGGGAATGATGTTGTTTTGAACGCAAGCGGCGTCATCGAGCAGGATGTGCGCCCGAGACCAAAATTCGGTGGCATTTCGGCAATGTGCTCCACTGCCACAGAGGTCCCTTTGGCTGGCGCCCCAGCCAGCCAAAAAGGTTGGGGAGCACTGGTATTATATGGTCCGTAAGCGAGGGGGCTCCCTCCCCCCACGTTCCCTAGAGACAGCGGAATAGGCCAAGAAGCCCTGCGGCCACCGGGCAGAAGGCCCCGGCCAGACTTCCCGCCCCAGGAAGCACACAGGCGGGACCGGAAGTTTCAAGGCCACCCCTCTGCCTGTTCCGCCCCCAAGGAGTTCAGGGGGTGGGCAGGAGAAGTTATAAAAAGCCCGGTCCCCAGCCCCAAGTTGGAAAGAGGCTGCCCGGGAAGGCAGAGACATGGTGCCTATGAGCTCCCGCTGGCCCGGCTATAACACTTAACGCCAGGCGCCGGAGCGGGGTACTGGCCTGACCTCCCACTGGGGCCAAGTACTGCCAAGAAAGGCGGGCGGAGCCCCTGACGCTCGGCTGGGAGGAACTTGGCCGGACCTCCCGGACCCCGGTACCATTCATTTCCGAGGATCTGTGACACAGAAACACGCCCGATCAGTCGGGGTGACTCAGTCTAGAGCTTAAGATTTTTTTCCCCCCAGTATGTATAGGAAGGTGGCTCCGAGACTGGATACCGGACCGCATAACCAGCCCGGACCCCGGTAGCCTAGCCAAACTTCCTCTCCTGTCTACCGCCCGAGGACTGGAACCGGACCGCCCGAACCCCGGTACCGGATTCTTGTTTCTGCTGTGACGTATTACCGAGGACTGGACGCGGACCGGCCCGAACACCACCGGTTACCTATCTCCGAGGAACTGGACCAGACCGCCCGAACCCGGGACGCTGAGGACTGGACCAGACCGCCTGGACCCCGTACCACTGAGGTACTGGACCGGACCTCCAGCCGCCGGAGCCCGGCTGAGGAACCCATGGTTTGGGAACCCCTGTACAACGCCGGCGAAAGGGCAGGTACCGCGGGGAGGGGGAGGTCGGAAGTAGCCCGGGGGCGGCTGACTACAATTCAGGCCGCCGGAAGGCCTGAGGCACGGATGGCCCGTTGGTGATGCATTGGCCAGGGATCCACTGACCACCCTGTCAAGTGATGTTTCGGTGGGAACCTACTGCTCACTCGTCAGGAAGTGTGTCGAGGTGAGCATGGATTCCACCACCCTGAACCACGCCTAGCGGCACAGCCGCTCTAGGGCCCTTGGGCTGAAACGCAGTGGAGTGGGAGGGCCTGCGTTCCCTGCCACACTCCTAGGGTGCAGACTCCCCCTTCTTTACTTAACCTGATCAGCCTCAAGTTGTCCCCGGCTGTGCCTGCCACAAAGGGCCAGAGACCCTCTAACTACCTATTGCTCTGCCTGCCACAAAAAGGGCCAAGCCTAAACTAGACATATTGTTAGCGCTGCCACAAAGGGCCAGAGCCCCTAAACTACCTATTGTCTCTGCCTGTCCCAAAGGGAGCCAGAGCCCCTAAACTGCTTACTGAAGCCTGACCGGACGCCAAAGGAGAGGCGCAGAGAGCCTCTATACCTGCTTTGAAGTTTCGCCTACCCCTGCTCAAGGGCCAGAGCACTACACTGTTTGTTCGCCGTACGCCCAGGACTCCAGGCATAGTGACATGGGTGGGCTCTGGATGCAGACTACACATCGCATCAGCCCTGCAGGACCAGGAGCTGAGCCCCGGCCACGGCCGTTAGAGTCGCCAAATATGAAAATAAAGTTGTGGGTAGGATAATCGCAAGAATTCAGCCACCAGGTTTGGCATGTAACTAGTTCCAAAACTGGGGGAGGTTGGGGGAAATTCAGGGGCAGTGTAGGGAAAGTCACTGCTAATGGAGGGTTGCTACAACAGGTTTTGAGACCTGTAGTCTTGAGCCGTTACGCAAACCTAATGATATAGCCCCTGATTCAGGCAGTTCGAGGGGAGAAGGAGGCAGGACAGAGGACTGAGAGCTTGAGGTGTGGCTGTATGAAACTTGAGATACAGAAAAACTGGAGTAAGGGTTACAGTGTTAGGACGGGGTTTCAACACCAAGGGGAAGAAGTTAAGGGGGTATAGGGGGGCGGGGAATCCAGTAAGGAGCAAACTACTGACCACTTCCCCAACTTCCTCTTTTACCACCTTCACGGGCCACTAAGTGGGGCCCTCGGTACCACCCAAGAGCAGGGGGAAGGCGCTGGCCAGCTTGACGCCCCACTCACAAGGAAAAAGAGAGTGAACCCACACGGGAGCTAAACAGATCAAAGCATCTGATGCACAATTGTGTGGATGGTGGTTGGGGATCGCATTTTGTGTTCAGGTATCTTTCCTATCTATAGACTCTTACTGGTGGATACTAGAAATCCAAAAGTATGACTTCCGGACGGTTCCCTTGCATACTGGCTACGATCCGCCCGATTGATAATGGGTGGTCGGTTGGAATTTAATATGAGTGCATTTACTGGCAAATAAAAGACAAGTACCGAATATTTAATTGTGACAGCCAAAGAACTACCTTAGCAAGATGGGTTGCGATGCACTTTCAATTAAAAGTAAAGTCTGCTTTCTTTGTGGTGGCAGGTTTTATTTCATAGAGCATATGGAGCGGCAGAGAGTGTATACTTTGACTGTGGGTCAGATATTCTAATTTATGAGTTGTATAAACTATCTATTTCTGAGGTTTGTTTTTCTATATGAGATACCCTTCAACCCACTTCAAGGTCCAACAAGATATGTAGGTGTTATCATTGTTTTTAGTGAGTTCTTCTTGATGGTCATTTTTGCTGCGCAAGTCTTCTATGAACTGCATACAAGGGTGCCTTTCTGAGAAGCGAGCTTGTTGGGGAGACCAACCACTGTCAACGGACGACAGGTACTACTACTGCTTATCAGACAAACTCTTTGCTGTGGTAACTCTGATATGTCTTGTGTGGCCCTAAACTTAATATACCTCTCCTTGTGCCCTTTGTTGTTATCTTTTTTTTTTTTTTTATTTTTTTGTTTTCCATCTTTATTTTTCCAAAAAGGACTCCGAGATAGCACATCCAATCTTTCTCATAGGTGATGGTAGCGAATGTTACCAATTTACTACACACATAGCAGGGAGCTACTTGTGTCCTTTTATTGTTAGACGTTAGTGACACTCTACTAACGAGTTAAGTAGATATGACCTCCACTCAGTGGATTGTTTTAGATAAATGCTTATTTTTATTGGCAAGATATGAAATAAGCACCCATCGGTAAAAGGTATCACACACAGTCATTTGGCATCAACAAACTGTCAAGTCCTCAATACACGATACTGTCTTTGTGCCAAAGCTCATCAGAGATAATCAGTGCACTATTGACAGGTGCTTTTTACTTACTAAAGGGAAACATTGCACAAAAAGTAGACCAATCAGCGTCCTTAAAATTCTGGTCCATAGCTTGTTAAATTTTTATTTGTGCTGGCCAATACCAAACTTACCACACACGCCCCAGCTTAAGATTTTTCATTTTTTTTTTTTCGGACTATACCTAACTTAGAGCAAGTGGATATTATGCTTGGGAATTAATTTCAGCAGATTTATGACTGTCATAAATGCAGGTGTCAAGTGGATGATACTTTGATAAATGTGTGAGAAGTCTCAGTTGCTTCCGCAGCCACACATAACTGTATAATATCTCATCCTCATAACAAATTCATGTTAACAATGCTGAAATGGACCAACTCTGCAGGTGAGAAACTGGTATGTGATCAAGCAACAGTTTCATAAGTTGTTTTATGAACACTAAATTATTTCATTCTGAGGATTGCACACACATTCTAATTTATTAAATTCATTGAAGAGGTGAAGGAATGGACTTCGAGTTCAACAGGATTGTTGAGCGAAAAGTAAATGCTGAGAGGGCTACTAGAATGAAGACCATAGTCTTGAGACTGAAAAGAGTACTGGGTCAAGGTGTTCCAGCTCTTGAAACTGACGTCCAAGCATTCATTTCATTGGTAGGGAACCATCTGCATCTCCTACTACAAGACTGCTTAACTGTTTTGTGTTAGGTAACACCAAAAGCAAACACACAACATAATGTACAGGGCAGAATAGTCACAAAGACAAGACCCAGATACAATGAAGTTAAATTTATCGATTTGAACCAACTGTACTCGGGTTTCTAACTCGCAATCACATGCGAGCGAGATTTTCTTCGGCTAGCAAATTGTTCAAAAGTGACCCTTAAAAGAAAATTAAGGGCCTTTCACATCCAATCATTCATTTGCCACAAGGCGTCAGTCAAAATAAAAGACATATAGTTATTTTATGCGAAAAAAATGATTAACTTAAGCTTAAGTATCTCTACTTCTGAATGCTCAGGAATGTTTGAAAATAGGCATATGGTTAATAATTTTTATATGTAACACAGGTTAACTTAAAACCAAAAAACAGGCTGCTATTTTTCCACTATCTCACGATTAATAATAGTACTTTTATAAGTACGCTCAATTTTACCGTCTATTTCAACAGCCTACTATCTTAAAAGCAATGAGTTATCATTCACATGAGAGAGCATAATAATAGTGGGTCGTCCTGCTAATATAGTAATTGTTGAATCCACTTTTAACCTTCTATGTTCTGCATCTACGAACCGTTAAATTAATTTTTTTATTGTTTAAGCTAAATGAATTATGAACTATCCCCAGTGAATTTTAAGTTCTGTTAGCGTGAAAAAAATAACTTATAATAATTATCAGAGGTATCTTAGCCTGACATTAATCCCATGTCCATTTGTTGTTCCCCATATGCTTTAGAATTTGTACCTGAAATGGACGCTATACTTGTATGTTCCCAATTTCCCAGTGGAAAAACTTTCTGCATCAAATCTTATTTCTAGTTGTTTACTTGTTCCCATAATATAAGAATTAGGGGCCACCAAATGAAATTAATGGGCATCAGGTTTAAAACAAATAAAAGGAAGTTCTTCTTCGCACTGCACACAGTCAAATTGTAGAACTCCTTGCCTGAGGAGGTTGTGAAGGCTAGGACTATACTAGGGTTTAAAAGAAAACTGGATAAATTCATGGAGGTTAAGTCCATTAATGGCTATTAGCCAAGATGGGTAAGGAATGGTGTCCATAGCCTCAGTTTGTCAGAGGGTGGATATGGATGGTAGGAGAGACATCACTTGATCATTACCTATTAGGTTCACTCCCTCTGGGGCACCTACCTGGCACTGGCCACTGTTGGTAAACAGGATACTGAGCTGGATGGACCTTTGGTCTGACCCAGTATGGCCATTCCTATGTTCTTATGTTCTTACCCTCGGATGTAGCGCATCCATCCCCAGGGACTTGTGCTCATCCAGCTTTTCTAAATAGTCCTGAACCACTTCTTTCTCCACAGAGGGCTGTTCACTTCCTCCCCATGCTGTGCTGCCCAGTGCAGTAGTCTGGGAGGTGACCTTGTTCGTGAAGACGGAGGCAAACAAAGCATTGAGTATATTAGCTTTTTCCACATCCTCTGTCACTAGGTTGCTTCCCCCATTCAGTAAGGGGCCCACACTTTCCTTGACTTTCTTGTTGCTAACATACCTGTAGAAACCCTTCCTGTTACTCTTAACATCCCTTGCTAGCTACAACTCGAAGTATGATTTGGCCTTAGTGTTACTATTTCCAAGTCTGCAGGTCACATCTCAGCCCAGACAAGGCTCCAGATAAGCCCCAGAAAATGAATTTCTGTTTTAAAGATTCCAACACCAAAAACAGAGAAGGAAAATTAACAATTTATGGCACAGTCAGAGAAAATGTAACTAACCCCACATGCAGTTTGTCTGAGGGAATCAGGGTATTTGGTCCAGACTAATTAAGACAGTGCACAGAGGGTGAAATAGAGGAGAAGAGAGAGTGTTTGTTTTGGGGGTGCTTAGCCATTTACAAATCTAACCCCATTACTGCCACTGGGGCAAGCCAGGGGGACCCACTGAATTCCACAGAGATGGGTCAGGGACATGTTTGCTCCATCAGAGACCCCAGAGTCTAAAAAGACTGAGGGTATGTGTACACTGCAAATAAAGACTCGTGGCAGGGAATTTGAAAGCACAGTACAACTGATTTGGGCTGGGAGCTAAAATAGCATTGTAGATGGTTGGGTTCGGGTTGGACCCTGGGCCCTTAATCCTAGCAAGGGGGTGGAGCTCACACCCCATGCTTCAGCCCCAGCATTTACACTGCCCAACAATTTATGTTCCTCTATGTGTCTGACAACTTTATTCTTTACGATTGTTTCAACTAATTTGCCTGGTACCGACATTAGACTTACTGGTCTGTAATTGCTGGGATCACCTTGAACGCCCTTTTTAGATATTGGCGGTTGTTTAGCAGACTTCCTGCTTCTGATGTACTTAAAAAACATGTTGTTATTACCTTCTGAGTTTTTGGCTAGCCGTTCTTCAAACTCCTTTTTGGCCTTTCTTATTACATTTTTACACTTAATTTGGCAGTATTTATGCTCCTTCTATTTACCTCACTAGGATCTGACTTCCACTTTTTAAAAGATGACTTTTTACCTCCCACTGTGTCTTTTACATGGTTGTTACGCCACTGTGGCTCTTTTTTAGTTTTTACTGTGTTTTTTAATTTGGGGTATACATTGAAGTTGGGCCTCTATTATGGTGTCTTTAAAAAGTGTCCATGCAGCTTTCAGGGATTTCACTCTAGTCACGGTACCTTTTAATTTCTGTTTAACTAACCCCCTCATTTTTGCATAGTTCCCCTTTCTGAAGATAAATCCCACAGTGTTGGGCTGTTGAGGTGTTCTTCCCACTACAGGAATGTTAAAAGTTATTACATTATGGTCACTATTTCCAAGTGGTCCTGTTATAGTTACTCCTTGGACCAGATCCTGCGCTCCACTCAGGACTAAATCGAGAATTGCTTCTCCTCTAAAGGTGCTAAAGGAGTGGGTGAATGTGACTGCAGAGCCATTGACCATCATCTTTGAAAACTGATGAAGATCAGGGGAGGTCCAGGATGACTGGAAAAAGGCTAATGTAGTGCCCATCTTTAAAAAAGGGAAGAAGCAGGATTTGGGGAACTACTGGCCAGTCAGCCTCACCTCAGTGCCTGGAAAAATCCTGGAGCAGGTCCTCAAGGAATCAATTCTGAAGCACTTAGAGGAGAGGAAAGTGATCAGGAACAGTCAGCATGGATTCACCAAGGCCAAGTCATCCCTGACCAACCTGATTGGCTTCTACGAGGAGATAACTGG
>NC_133781.1:4885997-4934512 GCF_003597395.2 Chelonoidis abingdonii
AGAAAGCTGGCTAGATTATCGAGCTCAACGGGTAGTGATCAATGGCTCCATGTCTAGTTGGCAGCCAGTATCAAGCAGAGTGCCCCAAAGGTTGGTCCTGGGACAGGTTTTGTTCAATATCTTCCTTAATGATCTGGAGGATGGTGTGGCCTGCACTCTCAGCAAGTCTGCAGATGACACTAAACTGGAAGGAGTGGTAGATACACTGGAGGGTAGGGATAGGATACAGAGGGTCTTAGACAAATTAGGCCAAAAGAAATCTGATGAGGTTCAACAAGGACAAGTACAGAGTCCTGCACTTAGGATGGAAGAATCCCATGCACTGCTACAGACCAGAGACCGAGTGGCTAGGCAGCAGTTGTGCAGAAAAGGACCTAGGGGCTATAGTGGATGAGAAGCTGGATATGAGTCAACAGTGTGCCCTTGTTGCCAAGAAGGCTAACTGCATTTGTGTCTAGGATGTGCAGGGTACTTTTAGGGGCAGAGGGGAGGGGACAGGGAGTGGATGGTTTGGCAGAGGGATGTGGTGTGCGAGGGGTGCTGGAGCTTTTATTGTATTTGGATTTAATCTTGATTTTTGCTCCCTGTCAAATGCTGGTTTTGTGCTTTACAGGAAGTGCTTTATTAACTTTGTGCTTTTTTGTGATTTTGTGTTAACTGGCAGTTTGTTAGCTAAGATCCAAATTGCTTTTGTTATTTTAACAAAGAAGTGGCTAATATAGGTGCACAACAGTCACAGGAAGAGTGATCCTCCCTCCCCCCCAAAAGCTTTTAAAATGTTTCCAATATTTTAATTATATTTATTTGATTGGGTTTTGATTGGACTGGAGTATAAATAGGGGCTTGATTGGCTAGGGAAAATGGTGTACTTAGTTTTGGTCAGTTCTTTATTTTACTTTAAATAGTAGTGTGTATGTGCTGTTTCATTTTGTTTGCGTGTGCAAATGGCTAAATTTAAAATATAATACAGTACATCCCCCAATGTAAAGTATTTAGCTATTAGTATTTAACCAGTATTTTTTCTAGAAGTTTGCATGTGTTTATTGTTATTATCATTAATATTAATAGTATTATTCATTCATTTATTAGCTAAGTTTTTTTCTTATTGCGTTTCTGTGAATAAATGTTGCACCAGTGAGCTGCCATAGATGAAGTTTAAAACCGATCTGTCTGGATATATATTTATTCTTCTTTTGAGGATGACAGAGATAAAGTACACATTTAAGTGCATATTGTTTTTAAAAAATCAGTGGTTGTGCCCACAAAAGGTATAGTGCAGCCCCCACTCTATTTTCTGTGTAGCCCACCTTAACCCCCTCACGGGGAAGAGGCTGGAGCCACTCCTGAGGCCTAGGTGGCACTTGATAGTCTTTCAATATAAAAAAGATGGTGATCTATTGTTTGTCATGTCCACTAAAGGTAAGAAAAGACGTAATCAGATTAGCAGGGAGATTTAGGTTAGAAAAAATCTTTCCAACTATAGGGATAGTTAAACACAGGAACAGGTTACCTATGGAGGCTGTGGAAACCCTGTCATTAGAGGTTTTTGAGAACACTTGAGTCAAATTCCTGTCAGGGATGGTCTAGGTTGTACTTGGTCCTGTCTCCGCACAGGGGGATGGACTATATGACCTTTCAAAGTCTCTTTCAGCCCTACATTTCTAGGATTCTATGTAAATCAAGAACTCCTCAGCTGTGCTCTGCAGAGAGGTGACTGGTCACACGGTGCTAACTCTCTTCTTTGTTACTAGATTCATTGAATCGTACTTACAGGTGGCTAAAAATATGTGAAATATGTTATTTATATTTCTTCTGCAGCCTGGCAATTGCTGTGGTCACCACAGGGGTGTTACTTGGAAGGAACCTGTTCCAAGGAACAGCCTCTGGGGGGCTGTCTACACTAGGAGTTATGTTCTCTCTTATTATAAAATTCTCGTGTAGACAAGGAAAGTGGCCATTTTTCCTCAGTGTAACTGGTTCAGAGGAATTCTATAGGATGAGGTTTGGGGAGGGAGTGTTTGTGATCACCCCGGTAAGCAAAGCTGAGGGGACACTACGCCTTCCCTCATCTCTACAAGGATCGCACAGTGATTACTCTCTCATGTTCACTGTCACGTTGTAGAAATCCCACTCCTTCTCCTAGGCCAGGTCTACACTGCGACTTTAAATCGGTTTAATGGCCGATATACCGATTTAACGCTGTATCCGTTCACACGACGTCGTCATTAATATCGAGTTAAACGGCTCCTTAAATCGATTTCGGAACTCCTCCCAAACGAGAGGAGTAGCGCTAAATTCGATAGTGATAACTCGGATTAGGGTTCATGTGGACGGAAATCGACGTTATTGGCCTCCGGGCGGCATCCCAGAGTGCAGCACTGACCGCTCTGGACAGCAATCTGAACTCGGATGCAGCGGGCAGGTAAACAGGAAAAGCCCCGCGAACTTTTGAATTACATTTCCTGCTTCTCCAGCGTGGAGCTCTGATCAGCACGGCTGGCGATGCAGTTTGAAATCGAAAAAGAGCTCCAGCATAGACCGTACGGGAGATACTAGGTCTGATCGCTGTATGGGGAGACAAATCTGTTGTATCCAGCTCCGTTACAGAACACGAAATGCCAAAGCGTTTGAATAAAAAACTGCAGGATACACAGCGCTGCGTGACAAGCGTAACGGGAAGCCAGAGACTCAAATGGACGCTCATGAAGGGAGGGAGGGGGTACTGAGGACTCCAGCTATCCCACAGTCCACAGCAGTCTCTGAAAATTATTTGCATTCTTGGCTGAGCTCCCAATGTCTGTAGGTTCAAACACAGTGTCTGGCGTGGTTCAGGGAACAGCTCCTCAGTTTATTTCCCCCCACCACCACGTGAAAAAAAAAAGGGAAAGATTGCTGTGCTATGGCGTTTGCTCAATGCACTCCGCGAAAAAGGCGCCAAAGGGTTGTCTGCTGCCTTCACAAAGGGAGGGGTGAGGCTGTACCCAGCACCACCCGGGGCAGTGTTTTCTGCCCCATCAGGCACTGTGCTCTCAACACGGAAGTGGGAACTATGGGATAGCTGAGGAACAGCTACCCACAGTGCACCGCTCCTGAAATCGATGGTAGCTTTGGACCATGGACGCAAACAATCGATTTCGGGATCCCACTGTGGATGCGCTAAACCGATTTTATTAGATCTGTTTTGTAATATCGGTTTAAGCTAATTCGAAATAATCGTGCAGTGTAGACGTACCCCTAGTGTGGACACAGCCTAAACAATGAGATATAAAGGGAGAAAAATCTTGAGCACCCCCTGCCCTGCCCCTCCCACACACACACCCTGCTATTGCCATGTTTAACAGTATCCCATATCAGTTTATACACCTTCAGAAATCCTCAGAGCAGTTCACAAATTTGTCTTAGCCCTGGTCTACACTACAAGTTTAGGTCAAACTTAGCAGCGTTAGCTCGATTTAACCCTGCACCCATCCACACAATGAAGCCATTTTTGTTGACTTAAAGGGTTCTTAAAATCAATTTCCGTAATCCTCCCCGATGAGGGGATTAGCGCTGAAATTGACATCCCCAGGTCGTATTTGGGGGTAGTGTGGACGCAATTTGATGGTATTGGCCTCTGAGAGAGATCCCAGAGTGCTCCACTGTGACTGTTCTGGACAGCACTCTCAACTCAGATGCACTGACCAGGTAGACAGGAAAAGCCCCGCGAACTTTAGAATTTTGTTTCCTGTTTGGACAGCATGGCAAGCTGATCAGCACAGGTGACCATGCAGAGCTCATCAGCAAAGGTGACCATGGAGTCCCAGAATTGCAAAAAAGCTCCAGCATGGACTGAACGGGAGGTACTGGATATGATCGCTGTATAGGGAGACGAATCCACTCTAGCAGAACTACGTTCCAAAAGACAAAATGTCAAAATATTTGAAAAAATCTCTAAGGGCATGAAGTACAAAGGCTATAACAGGGACCTGCAGCAGTGCCTCCTGAAACTTAAGTAGCTCAGGCAAGCCTACCAAAAAACCAAAGAGACACACAGCCGCTCCGGGTCAGACCCTCAGACATGCCGCTTCTATGATGAGCTGCATGCCATTATAGGGGGTGCCCCTACAACTACCCCACCTCTGTACATGGGCTCCTGAAAGGGAGTCTCATGCAGCAGGGATGAGGATTTTGGGGACAAGGAAGATGAGGAGAAGGAGGAGGTTGAAGATAGTGCACAGCAGGCAATAGGAGAAACCGTTCTCCCTGACATCCAGGAACTGTTTATCACCCTGGAGACTCCCAACCCGGGCTCCCGGACCTTGAAGGCGGAGAAGGAACATCTGGTGAGTGTACCTTTGTAAATATAATACATGGTTTAAAAGCAAGTGCGTTTAATGATTAAGTTGCCCTGAAGACTTGGGATGTATTCATGTCCAGTAAAGCTACTGGAATGCAGTCAAGCAACATCCGTTCTTTATCTCTCTGTGTTATCCTCAGGAGAATGATATCATTCATGTTCATCTGGTTGAAATAGGAAATAGGAAAAGTCTGGAGAAAATGTTTCTGAAATAAGGTCAGAGGGCAATGGGATCAGATGTGTGTGCCAAAGTACAGAAACTTTGTGCTGAAAATGTGTTTAATATGTGTAACAGTGACAATGGGGGAAGTCTGAATAAGGAATAAGGGAGATTTTCTGCTTAATAGCTTGTGTTTAAAAAGTATTCTTAAGTATTTCCATGCTGTTTACAATGCTTCACATTATTGTCAGTTTCCTACACAAACTGTGTGTCCTGTGTGACGCTGGCAGACCAGGTGCCAGGTCATGCCAAGGCCTCTCGGCCTCACTGAACACTGACAAATGCATGGCTGGAAACCACTCTGGCTCACCTGTGTGTTAGTGTTGTTAAATTAGGCATTAGATTTATAGAGATGTGTTCAGTGTTTGGACTTTATGAAATGCTTGTCAGTTGCTGCCTGCATTAATCTCACTTATAACACCTGCATTCTACCTTTAAGTATCTGCTTAGTAACTATAAAAGAGTTTGATGTGAAGCTGGAAACATCCCAGAATCAGGAGAGAAGCATTGCCAATTGTGAAATACTAGTGTATCACAGGAGGTGTCATCTTCTGCCCAACACAATAAGGTTTACAGATATCAGACAAGCCATTGTGGATGAAAGATTTTGTTGATTGCTTCCCCACACACCCATGAAGAGGAGGTGGAGCCCAAACACTCATCCCATCAGTTTGAACTCTGGGGGAAGGGAATAACAATGTCTGGCCAGAATGATCTCTGTGCTGCTTGGAGGCTGGTGGGCAGGGAGGGGAGATGTTTTTAGGCACAAAAGTGAGAGTGCCACAGCTTGGGCTAGTCCTAAAGGACATACAGTACAGAGCTTGCTTATCATAGACGCTTCCATTGCCTTTTGAAACTTATGATTGTAATTCATTTGTGTATGTACGTTTGCCTGCTTTCACCTTTGAAATAATTCGCATTTCCTTCTCTTAGCCAATAATTCCTTAGTTAATTTATTATAGGATTGGCTACAAATGTTGTCTTCGGTTTGAGATGTGACATTCAATTGACCTAGGGTAAATAACTGATCCTTTTGGGATTGGGAGAAACCAGAATATTGTGATTTTTGACATAAGATACCATCTATCACAATGGTAGTCTTGCCTGGGTGGCAAGACAGACTTAGGAGACTGTTTATAACTCCATAGTAAAGCTGTTACACAGTGCTTGAGGAGTTCACACTTGATACTTGGTTGGTGAAATCGAATGATAGAACACACAACCAGTTTGGGGTTTGTGCCCTGGTTTGTTACAGTCAGTTCTGAGGTTAGTACTCACATTCCTGAGCTACTTCTGACAGCCTAATCTACAATGGAAAGAGACTAAAAGAAATAACAACACTTTCATTCAGGGGGTTGCATACAATAGTCCTGTGGTTTAACACTGTAGAATGTCCTTCCAAATAATAAAAATATCTTCCTTTGTGTCCAAGTTTAAAATAGAGACTTGTGACCTCTGGGCCAGGAATTGAGAAAGACAAAGGATGGGGAAGCTGAGAGGTACCAGATTGTGATGAGAATTCCTCATCCATCAGAATTTACTCTCTCTCCCCTAAAGATGAGGAAAGGCAGAGGTAGAAAAATGGTGACAGGAGTACTCCCATGTCAAGGTTTTTTCCCCCACTTTGAACTTTATCGTCCAAAAAGTGGGGATCTGCATGATCACTTTTAAGCTTAATTCCTAGTTTAGATCTGATAATGCTGCCAACAGCCAACTTCCTGTTCCCCCCAAAACCTTCCCGGGGGAACCCAAGACCCAAACCCATTGGGTCTTAAAACAAGGAGAAATTAACCTTCCCCCTCTTTCCCCCCCAAGACTTTCCCCTCCCTGGGTTACCCTGAGAGGCTACACTGATCCAAACTCCTTGGATCTTAAAACAAAGAGGAATTAACCTTCCCCCCCTCCTTTCCCCCCACCAATCCCTGGTGAGTTCAGACTTAATCCTCGGACTTTTTAAAACAAGGAAAAAATCAATCAGGTTCTTAAAAAGAAAGCTTTAATTAAAGAAAGAAAAGGTAAAAATTATCTCTTTAAAATCAGGATGGAAAATGCTTTACAGGGTATTCCAGATTCATATAGACTAGAGGAACCTCCCCCTCCAGCCTTAGATTCAAAGTTACAGCAACACGAGGTAAAAATCTTTCCAGCAAAAGAAAGCATTCACAAGTTGAAAGAAAACAAACATAAGACTAATCTGCCTTGCCTGGCTATACTTACAATTTTGAAACATGAAAGACTGATTCAGAAAGATTTGGAGAGTCTGGTTGTACATCTGGTCCCTCTTTTTCCCAAGAGAGAACAACGAACAAAACAAACAACACACAGACTTCCCTCCACCAAGATTTGAAAGTATCTTGTCCCCCCATAGGTCCTCTGGTCAGATGTCAGCCAGGTTTACTGAGCTTCTTAACCCTTTACAGGTAAAAGAGACATTAATCATTAACCATCTGTTTATGACAAGGCAGAGGTAGGAAAACAGCGACAGGCATACCCCCATCCATCACAATTTGTTACCCTGCACCAGGCATGGAGAAAGATAAAAGAACCAAACTGTGAAAGGCATACCCCAATTCATCACAATGAGCTACATCTGAATCAGAGGATAAAGAAAGATCTGGACCACAGGCAGGGGTGAAAGATTTTTCCTAAAGAGGGGAGACCATGAGGCCCTGCTCCTTATGTGGACATATCACCTTCATATTGGTGCACATAACAAAATTCATGTGGTGGGGGTGGCGCTGAGGAGTTCGGAGTGTGGGAGGGAGCTCAGGAGCTGCGGAAGAGGCTGGTGCAGTGGTGTGAGGGCTCTGGCTGGGGATGCAGGCTCTGGGATGGGGCCAGAGATGAGGTGCTCAGTGCTGGGGCAGAGGACTGGGGTGCAGGGGGTGAGGGCTCTGGGGTGGGGCTGGAATGAGGGGTTTGTGGTGCAGGAGGGTGCTCGCGGGGTAAGGTGGGGAGAGAGGACTCCTCTCAGCTCTCTCTTCCCACAGCAGCAGCACCTGGGCTGCAGGGGGAGAGGTGCCTCTCCCTGCCATAGCAGCTCTGGGGTTGGGGCTGCAGGATGGGTGCCCCTTCTCTAGCCCTAGCAGGTCTAAGCGACCTGTCTGCAGCTGGGTCTGGGCCACTCTGACCCATGTTTGGGACTGGCCCGGGCTGTATGGCAGCAGAGTTGGGGCCAGGGGAGGGGCATCTTTCTCCCAGCCATGGCAGGTCCCTGGGTGTGTTCCTTGAGCACCTGCAGAGTGCTAAATAGGTTGCTGTATGGCTGCATGCCTGTGCAGCTTAGAGGGAACTTTGGCTGGGTCCATGATGAAAACTGGACAGGCAAGACCTATCCCCTTTCAAAAGTGGGAGGGCCATGGCCCCTCGGCACCTCTTTTCCAGCACCCCTGAAGGGGATGGGCAAAGATAGAGGTAGCAAATTGTGACAAGCATACCCCATATCTATAATAACTTTCCCCCCCTGGACCAGGAGATAGGGAAAGGTAGAGGATGGAGAAAGATGAGACATAGAACATCGTGTTGGGAATGTCCCCACCCATCAGAATTTACCAGCCCTGGACCAAAGGATGGAGAAACACAGAAGTGGGTAAACCATGATAGATGAACCCCATCCGTCATAGTTTGTTACCCCTGGACCAGAAAGTGGGGAACGATGAGAGGTACCAAACTGTGGTGGAAATGCCTCCATCCATCACAACTTACTGCCCTGGGACTGCGGGATGGGGAAAGGCAGAGACAGCAAATTGTGACAGGGCGGCAAAAGGGAGAAATATGTTAATAAAACTTACCAGAAGCTACTAGCAAACAGTGCAGGCAAAGTTCCAATGGCAGGGTGAGGAGCAGCAGGTAGCCCTGCGAGGGAAGGGAAGTGGGGGAGAACTGGAGGGTTTTTTCCCTGCAGCCCAGTGATGGGTTAAGTTGACCCTACAAATAACCAGAGGAAGCTAGTGACATAGCACTAAGAACCCCATGACCCGAACTAAGGGAGCAGCCCTTGCAGCTCATGTCAGGGCTCGCAGACAGTGAACAAGCTGTGGGGAAAAGAGATCCACTACAATCCATCTTGCTAGGACCAGGAGGCGCTGGGCGGAGCGATTCATGGGGTCACTCAGCCTGGCAACAGGAAGTGAATTGCGGTCCCTGCAGTGACTCTCTTGTGGTGTAACCCATGTCCCTTGGAAGACCCCGGGGCCTCGGCTGCTGCCGCTGGGGACCCAGAGCCGTGACTGAAGGTGGAGGAGGAACATTCCCGCTGCTTCCTGAGAGACTCTCCCAGTGCAGAGATCCCAGCCTGTCCCATCCCCCCTTACTGGGACCCAGAGCCCTGTTCCCAGGCAGAGCCCCACGTGGAGAGAAGGTGAGATCTGCCTCCCTCCCCACTGAGCGCTGCTCCCGGTGCGGCCAGTCTGCAGGGGCAGGGCATGCCCCAGGCTGCTCCTAGCTCGGCTGGCCACGATTCCCTGCATTGGGCAGAGGAAAGCTGGCTATAAGGCATGTGAGGGATTGGGGCTAGGACAGCAACATCTCAGGAGCTGGCAGGATGTGAGATCCGGAAGGGGCTCTGAGAGCCAGAGGGCACTGAGGGGTGAACAGGGGTGTGTGTGAAGGGACAAGGTGGGTGAACAGGGATGCGGGAGGGGATGTGGGGCCACTGAAGGGAGGCTGAGGGAATACACCTGAATCAGGGGGCAGGGGGACAATTCTGGGGCTCATGGAAACAGAGCTGGAATAGAGGGAAACTCTGAGTACAGGTAGAAAGAGAAGGAAAGGGGGGATGTGGGGAGAAGGGCTGTGGGGTGGCTGGAGGGAGAATATGAGAGCAAGTGGAGACTGACAGGGGAAGGGAGAGCCAGAGGGTAGGAGAAGGGAAGGGGGTTGTGAGAGATAGGAATCTTTTCCCTTAGAAATGGTCAAACAAGCATTGGGCGTGGATGAGCCCAGGACTTACCCCAAGGGCTCAGAATTTACAAGGCAAATATCCAATCCCCCCCGCACCCTGCTCACAATATATTACTTAAGATAATCTCATTATTTTGGGGTCTGACTCCTGAATTTTAAAAGTTTGGGGTTGACAGAACTGAAGAGGGTCCTGCTCTGATTTCTGTGCAGGATTCTGTGTCAAACCAGAGTCACTGAGAGCAACAGCAGGCAGGGAGTTCAACTTATATTTACTTTGGGTTTTTTTTTTTCTTTTCAGTTCAGGTTTGGTTCCAGTTCAAGTAAAAAATACTGGTTTGAACTGGGTTTCCGATTCCAGTGTGAGTTCAGGTAGGCAAATGAGATCAGCATCTGCCTGACTGTCCCTGGGGCTGCAGGGGCAGCACAGGGAGGCTCAGTCATTAGCTGCCCCCACCAGAGGACTCTGGTAATTGCTAAGGCAGAGAAGGCCAGTGTCAATCTCACTTTGTGCTCAGCATACTGCAACCCTACAGCTAGCTGGGCTTCCTGGGGTGGATGCTGCTGCCTCTTTTGTGAACTGGGAGCCTGAGCTGAGGAACTGCTGCTGCCCAGCGGGATCTGTGCTGGGATAGACCATCACTAACGCCCCCTCTATGCCCAGCTGAGGGGGAACTTTCTCCTGTGACTGTCATCAGTGCTCTAGGTCAGCCCCAGGCTGTGCTGCCAACAACTCCTGAGCCAGAGACTCCAGGTGATGATAGAGAACTTGGAGAAAGTGGTGGGGATGGACAGGAAAGTGACTCTGCACAAACATCCCCTCCCTGCTCCCCATGTGTCTGTGAGTCCCAGAGCAGCTGCCCCAGGCACACCCAGGCTCACACTCCTGTTAGCAGTGGCAGTAGCTATTAGAGAGGAAACACCCAGAGGAATGGCAGGACAGTAACCAGCTCTTCCATGCAGCAGGGAGACAGGAGAGACTGAATGGGGCAGCAGGAGCAATAAGTGGGGAGGGATGTTCCAGGCTCTCAGCCCTGCCCAGCCCCATTCCCTGCAGCACCCCAGGGCAGATTGACTTTCCTGGGACAATGTGAAGAGCAGAGAGAGGAAAAGCCATTTCCTGCCTCTGCCTAGTCCCCGTGCTGCTGGGGGAATGTGCTGTTGTGGGGACAGTGTCGGCGGGGATCCCACAAAGTGGCTCCTTTGAGTCTGCTCTTTTCTAGAGTTTGGCTCAGAGACTCTGTTACTGGGAGGGTTTAAAAATGTCTCATGTGTTTAGTCCCAGTGGGAGGGGTCAGAGCTGTGTTGTGATAAGGTAACTGAGGGTTTTCCCAGCATGGCAGAGTTTAGAGTGTCTGTCTGCACAGAAAGAGCCTGTGGGGAGGGATAGTTCAGTCGTTTGAGCATTGGCCTGCTAAACCCAGGGCAAGTTCAATCCTTGAGGGGGTCATTTAGGGATCTGGGGCAAAAATCTGTCTGGGAATTGGTCCTGCTTTGAGCAGCGGTTTGGACTAGATGACCTCCTGAGGTCCCTTCCAACCCTGATATTCTATGATTCTATGAATTGGGGTGTGAAACGAACTAACACTAATTCAGAAACCTCAACAATTGTCCTTTTCACCTTGACAGGCTGCAGAATAAGGTCCACGTTTTCTTCCAGATCATCCCATCTACCTAGGGGCTGGGGAAGAGAAATGGCTGTGGTGGATCCAACTCAGGTAGGGGATATTTTGAGGAGAGCTGCTGGGGAGGGTTGCTGTAGAAAGGGGAAGGGCAGGAAATACACAGAGGGAGCCAAGGACAGAGACAGGCTGTATTAAACATGCTGGGACATGCTCAGCCTAGGGGCTGATTTATGAAAAGGCCCATTGGTGCCAGGGCTGGGGTTGAACATTCCCTCATGCTGGAGCCTGAACCCACTGGCCAGAGACTGCAATGAAATACAAAGGGAAGGTGCTGGGATTCCAGTCCCTGTTCCCTGTGCGGAGGTCTGCTTCCCATAGCAGCCTGTGCCTAGTAGGTGTGTGGTAAATGAGAAGACCCTGCCCTCCTCCATCTGTTGGGAGGGACAAGGAGCCCTTGCAGTCTCTCTGTTCTCTGGAGCCTCCTGGCCACTCTGAGCAGAGTGGGGCTGGGATTCTGCTTCTCTGGCCTCCCAAAGCTGTCCTATTTTTATGCTTCTTCCCCCACAAATAGTGGGATTGTGACTGGGGCAGCAGACACTGAGTGGGGCGGACCTGTTGTTTCAGATGCTGGTGACCTTCGAGGAGGTGGCTGTGTATTTCGCCGAGGGGCAGCGGGCTCTACTGGATCCCAGTCAGAGAGCCCTCTACACGGAAGTCATGCAGGAGAATTATGAGACTGTGACCTTGCTGGGTAGGAATTTCTTTCCCCACAGCTATTTGAAGCCCAGGGGCCCTGTATTTCTGAATCTGGTCAGGTTCTTCCCTGGTCAGTGAGATTAGAGGGGAATGGGTGACATAGTCCAAGTGTGAGAGAGCCATTCACCTCCATACTCCCTCCAACAGGATAGGGAAGTCATGAACCTAATGGACATACTAATTCATTCCCATCCCTCTAGCTGTCACAGGGGGCAGAAGCAGTGTATTATGCTATATGCATTAATACTCACTCACACACAGGATCTCTGTGCACCTCCCTTCATGCAACTAACTCCATGTGTGGGGAGGGCTCTGTTCTCTGTGGGTTCAGACACAGGCAGGGGTTTAATACCAGAGCTGTGTGTGCCTCAGAAAGTTTCCCAGAGCACAGAGATCCTGAAAACTCCTAGTGAGTGTGTGACAACTGAACCTGCTGGCCAGAGACTGCAATGAAATACAAAGATATTGGCCTCTCCCAAGGGGACTCAGTGACCATGTTCCCATCCCATAATCCCCAAGAATATCATGGGTTGAGTTTAAACTCAAGATGTGCCCGTTGTGAGAAATATTGCCCCAGTCTTCAGTACACTCTGATCATGCCTGATTCACCCCCTGAGCAGGACTCCTCATTCCCAAACCTGACCTGATTGCTCGGCTGGAAGGAGGAGAAGAGCCATGGGTCCCGGATCTCCAAGCCTCCGAGGAAAGGAAGATCCGAAGAGGCAGCTGCACAAGTGAGGAGCCAGTGACACTGACACAGAAACTATATAGCAAATGAAAGAAAAAGTTTAAAATCCATAAAATGTGGTGTGGCCCCCTCAGTTCTGCCTCATCTCACCCAAGTCGGGCTGTGGTCAGCAGGTGTCATATCATCATGGCAGATATTGCTCATGGCTTCACACCCACCCTGTTTGCTGTCAGGAGTTTTCTCCACATCTTCACTTCCCTGTGAGTCTTTGGATGGGTTGTGGAGGCAGAATCCAATTTATCATTCTTCCAGTGGTTATTGAGTTGTGTTTTCCCTTTTTGAAATTCCCTTTTCTGCCAGCCCAGGCAATCACTCCTGCCTGGATTCTCTCTCTCTTCCAGTAGGTGATGAGACAATGAGTGAGAACGAGGAGGGGAATCCACAGCAGGAAGATCCTGAGCAAGTGGAACTGCAGGGGACCTTTTTGAGAAGAGTAGATGGGAATTTTTCCCAGTGCTTGGAACAGAGAAAAGGCTGGAGTAATTGGCGGGGGTCAAAGAGGAAGCTGGGAAATTGCCGGAGGAAGAAGGTGGATGAATCAATTGAATGTGGAGGAGGAGGCAAGGATCCCAAAGAAACCACAGCCCAGAAGACAAGTCACAAGGAAAAGATGCCCTATAAATGCTTGGACTGTGGGAAAAGCTTCAATTACCCCTCAGTCCTTATTAACCACAAGATAATCCACACAGGAGAGAGACTTTATAAATGCCTTGAGTAGGGGAAAAGCTACAGTCAGCACTCAGCCCTTATTACCCATGGGAGAATCCATATGGGGGAGAGACCCTATAAATGCTTGGACTGTGGGAAAAATTTCAGTGTGAGCTCACGTCTTTTTACCCATCGGAGGGTACACACAGGAGAGAGACCGTATAAATGCCTTGAGTCTGGGAAAAGCTTCAGTCAGAGCTCACAGCTTATTACACATCAGAGACTGCACACAAGAGAGAGACCATATCAATGCTTGGACTGTGGGAAAAGCTTCAGTCAGCAGTCAGTCCTTATTAACCATGGGAGAATCCACACTGGGGAGAGACCCTATAAATGCTTGGACGGTGGGAAAAGCTTCAGTCAGAGCTCACATCTTATTATTCGTCAGAGAGTGCATACGGGAGAGAGACGGTATAAATGCTTTGAGTGTGGGAAAAGCTTCAGTGACAAATCAAAACTCATTACACATCAGAGAATCCACATAGGAGAGAAACTGCATAAATGCTTGGATGATGGGAAAAGTTTCAGTTCCAGTTCATATCTTCCTAAACATTGGATAATCCACATGAGACAGAATCTATAAATGTCTTGACAGTGGAAAAAGTTTCATTCAAAGATCAAACCTTGCTTCACATCAGACAGACCACACAGTGGAGAGAACCCATAAATGCTTGGATTGTGGGAAAAGCTTCAATAACTGCAGGAAAAGATACAGTCTCAGCTCACACATGACTCCTCATTGGGCAATTCACACAAGAAAGAGCTTAAATGTGGGGGAATCTGCATTTGTTGTTTGCGCAGTATCAAGCATCAGCAAATCCACACAGGGAAGAGCCTCTCAGATGTCCTTAGCATGGAAAATGCTTCAGCTGGTGCTAACACCACATGGGACGTCAGAGACTCCTCCACAGAGGAGAGAAGTTCTCTGTGCCCTGACTAGGGCTGGCCATAGTAAAAACTCCATTTCCTAATTCCCACACACAGCAGTGGCATTTGGCTCCCAGGTATCCTTTTGCCCATCTCTAGGAACAGGTTCCAGTAGCCGCTGACCCTGAGTTGATCAGTGACCCTATGGCTTTGCTTGGTCTAAGATAACCCCAGGCAGAGGCGGAGGAGAAGTCCCGATCAGCCCCTCCTCCCTGCTGCAGCCCTGGCTGCTGAACTGATGGGCCTTCCTGCCTCCTGCTAACCTGCTGCAGGATGGGAGAGAGGATTTCATCCAGAAGCTCCCTCTGCCTGGAGTTCCCCCCTTTCCAGTCCCTTCCCAGATGTGATGCCTCTTCCATGGAAAGGGATACTTGGGCCAGACCCCACATTTACTCTGGACACCTGTCCCCATCTTCCAGCTGCCCCTGGACTAGGCTCCCCCACTTACCTGGAGCTGATCCTTGCAGGGTGAGTGTTTCTGGAGCTGGCAAATCGTTCATTCCCTAAATCCTCTGAGGTGCTGGGTTACAGGGGATCAAATGTGGAGGGAACAGGAGGGATGGCTTATGGGGAGGAAACTGGGAAACTGAACGGTTGTATTTGGTGGATGTGGGATGCAGAGGGTGCTGGGGAAAACAAGTGTTAGGGATCATGGGATAAGAGAGGAGAGTACAGGGAAGAGAGGTGCTGCCTCTTATCACTCACCCCTTCTGCGCCTTTTCCCTGCCCCCTTTGCATTCAGAAAGCACCACTAAGAGGGACTGATTTCCACACAGTCTTTTGTAGGAGGTGTAAAGGCTTTGGGATCCCACCTCTGCCTGCACAGCATCGGCTTTCGAGGGTCTCTCTGGTGGGAAAAGTGTTTGGGATTAGCTAGCAAATTTCCCCTGACCCTCCCCCACTTTTCCTAGTCTAAACTGACCCCAACCATCTTATATATTCTGATTTCCCCCCTTAGTAGAGTGATTGTTAGCATCACTAAGTTCCCTCTTTGGGGAGAGATTGTCTCATTCCCACATAGTCTTGCATTGCTCCAGGCTATGCCAAAAACATTTATTTTTTGTACACTGACTCCCTCTAAGACCAGATTTAAATAGATTTTAGAAGTCCTGGAGCAGGGTTAGGAAAATGTGGTGGGTTCTGTGTTATTTGAGGATGATGGGGTGAGTTGGAGGGATTCCATCCTCTCCCCTTCATTGTCATGCTCCACCCCGATACAGCAACCTGTCTCTGAGCCTTGGAGAGTTTATCCTCTCCCCATTCTACCCTCCACCTCCCAGCATGGCACTTGCCACAATGTTCTTCACTCTCCATGCTTAGGAATCACACTTCGATTTTTTTAAAATGAACCTGAAAGCTCTGTTTGAGCTTTCTGAACTTAAATCTCCGTTTCCATCTATTGGTAAAGTGACTTCTGGCTTTTTCCAGCCAATTCCAGAATATTTGTAGATGGATAGATTTTAGTTTGGGGTTTTTTTTCTTTTTTGCATTAGGACAATACTAAAACTTTTGTAAATGACACAACCAAATAATGAGGAGGTGCTGAGTACAGCAGGTTTAGCCAGTTCAGAGGAAAATGGATACATTTGTTTTCCTTCTTTTAGGAGTTATGATTCTGTGGGATTTCACTTTATGAACCTGAAAGTGTTTTGTAGCCAATATTGTAGTGTTGTCTTTTCTCTCTTTCTGAAGGCTGTTTGGTCACATAGTTTGATATTACTGTAGTTTGACAGGATATAGCGCAGTTTTATTGAGGACTTTACGAGACAAATAATCATTTGCCAGAAGAGTCTTTTTTATTTTAACCTTTCTTAACCCTTTGTCATGAGATTTTTGTGTGTTTGAACAATGAAAATTATCAATATCTTTCAGCATGAACACTGAGGGTGAAAGCTAGGTTCACACTCGGAGAGGCCGAGACTGAATGGGGCATGGAGTTACTTCCTGATCCCTGCAGAGATGTGAGATACAGTCAGGAGCAGGAGAGGGTGGAGAAACAGAGCTGGGAAACTGCAGACTTTTCTCTTGAGAGCCAGAGAGCTGATGCTGAGAGCTGTGAACTTGCTGTGCCAATGCCAGAGAGACACAGGAATTGCCTTGTGAGTACTGGGTGAAGCCATCTCTGAAATCTAAAGGGCTACAAATTATGTCTCTAGATGAAATATGAGGGGATGGGATAGCATCTCCCAATTGCTATGGGGACGAGCCTGGGCAGAGACAAGAAGGAAGTTGGGGAAGCCAACATGTCTGAGCCAGCCTTGAATCAAGACTGACCCCCATTATAGAGGCCAGAGGAAGATGAGGAGCCTGACACCCCAACTGGTCATCCCCTCCCCATCTACAAGTGTCTTGCATGGGGATAATAAACAGTCTGCCCCACTGACCCCACACTGTACCCCTCTAATCTCAACTCCTTGGATTCCCTGCTCTCCGAGTGTTTGCTTTGTACCTGGGTCCCAGCATCTCTCCTGCATTTTCTGCACTTTTCTACCAGTTTGTAACTGTTGCTCTGTTGCTGGTGTATGTGGGTTTTGGGTGCTGCAATGTGCTGGGTTAAGGATGTAAAGTACCATGCTGAGCAGGGCTGGGGGTGGGGAAAGGAAAGGAGTCTGTCTTTCTCCATCCTTTGGAATAATAAAGTAGAATTTAGTTTCTCACACTCCCAAGTGTAGGTTGTTTTGCATTAACTACCCAGCAGATTCAGAGTGGAGGTTAACATAAAAGCAATGCTAACATGGTCTGGTGTGGAAACACACAGTGAGGTTTCCCATACAGTCTCACCTCTGCTCTATCATAGCCTCAACTGCAGCCACTATACTGACAAATTTATGTATGTATAATATGGCTAAAGTGATTCTGGTCTCTGAACTGAGTTTTAGCCCAAGATCCCCACTCTCTCAACCTTACCACCTGCTTAATTCTAGCTGAGACCCATTTAAATCAATCCACACTGGGAGTTTAGAGTGGTAGGTTTGGGAGTCTCTCTTTGTTCATACTTAGCCTGTTCCTCATATCACACTTTCATCCAAATTCATTCTTGTCTGATCACAACGTAATTGTATCTCAGTTAATATCATGATTATTTGTAATACAGCAGCAGCCAGATGCTCCACAGAAGACTACAGTACCTAGCACAATACGGCCGTATATACATATCATGGGAGACAGCTCCTCAGGAAAAGAATTTACAGTCTCAATATGCAGATCAGCCAATGTAATGATTTTGTAACTATCAGGAGCAATCTTGAAATTTAAAGGGCTACGAGTGATGTCCCAATAGGAATGATGAGGGGAGGGGGCAGCATCTCTCGATTGCTGAGAGAAGGAGGTTCTGTACTTCATTCACCTTCTGTTATATGTAAAAAACACAGATTGTTCTCCCTCACAATGGCAGCACTTACCCCTAGAGTGCAGAACACATTTTCTGAGCAAAGTCAGTCTGTTACTGGCTTTAACAATAATCATTAACAATGGGTCTGTTCAGACATTTAGCACCAACTGTCAGACCCTGCCTTGTAGTGATAACATTCAAAGCCCCACACTATTCCAGTTAAGGTATTTTAGTGCTTTTGGGCCCAGATTATATTAAACCCCGATTTTTAAAGCCCATTAGCTTTTGGGTAAGTTTTTCAAAAGCATCTTTCCCAAAATGACTTAGGGTTGTATTTTTTTAAGGTATTAGGTACCTGAGGATGCAGATAGGGGCTTACTGGGGTTACCAAAGCAGGTTAGGCACCAGGGGCTAGATGCACAAAAAGATTTAGGTCCCCAGCTGCTACTTTTACTTTGGGTGCTGCAATGTGCTGACATTTAGATGCCACCAATCCTCAACTGACCCCCCCCACCCTCAACTCAGCTATTGCCTAACTCTGATGGTGTTTAAAGATCCTGTGCACCTAAATTTCTGTCATTTAAATCATCCAAAAGCCTGCAAATCTGGTTCTGGGCATGCTCTCAGCTGCCTCAGGTTAGGCACACAGATCTCTATTTCATACCTAAGTACCAGCACACTCCTCACACTATGTTTTCCCTGGCCTGTCTCTTATGTGGCTGCCCCATTGCCCACTCTGGTTTGTCTCAGGCCTGAGCCCCATTATGGGCTCGGGGAGGCTAAATTTGCTCTTTCAACTCATATGGCACAATGCCACTAGCTCAATTTTGGCCCCAGATGCTCCCCTCCCTCCCCCTCGCACAGCTATGGTGGGACATTTGGGCCTATCCAGAGTGCTGAGAGCACCAGCCCCAGAACCAGACCAGCTGGTGCTTTACTGCCAACATTCAGGTTCAGGCACAGCATGGGGAGCTGCTGTCAGTGCCCACATGGGGGAGCCAGCCAGGAGAGGGGCAAAGGGCAGACATAGTGGGGGTTGCCTAGAGCCCAGTGATGGTTAATCCAGCCCTATCAATAACCAGAGGAACCTGATAGCAAAGCCCTGACAGATCCATGGCCCGAGCTAGGGGAGCAGAGCTTGAAACTCCAGCCCAGGGCTAGTAGCCAGTGAGCCTGGTGTGGAGACAAGAGACCATAGAATAGATTATTAGGGTTGGAAGGGACCTCAGGAGATCATCTAGTCCAACCCCCTGCTCAAAGCAGCACCAATCCCCAAATCCTTAAATGGACTCCTCAAGGATTGAATTTACAACCCTGGGTTTAACAGGCCACTACTCAAACCACTGAACTATCCCTGGCCCCCCTGACAAACCACTCCCTGTGCCAGTCTGTGATCACAGTGACTCACTCACAGAGTCAGTATCAGTATCACCAAGAAACCTGTCTCCTGCTGTTCCCGGTTCTGGGCAGCCTGTCTAGGACCAGGACCCCCATGTGTTCCTGTTAAAACTGGGGACTCTGTGGAACAATGCCCATTTTCCATGGAAATGCCTCTTCTCCCCTCATTCTGGGATCTGGCATCTCCTTTCTGCCCATTGACGCATAGGCTTCTATGTATGATGCTCCCTTAATGCTGAGAGAAGCTGCCTGTGCCCAGGGGAACTGGGGCCCCAGGAGGCAGGCTCTGGGGCAGGGGGCTGCAGTGCAATCCCTTGATCTCTAGGACCCAGGAGCAGCTGGGATGCGGCTCTGGGAGCGATCGCTGGGGTCACTCAGTCTGAGCAGCAGGAAGTGAATCGCACTCACTGCAGTGACTCTGGGGCGCTGCCACACTCCTTGCAAGATCCCTGAGCCCCGGCGGCTGCTGGGGACCCCGGAGCCCTGGCTGCAGCCGGGAGAGGTGAATCTCGAGCACTAACATTTCAGCTGCTCCCGGAGTCACTCCCAGTGCAGAGCCCCCAGCCTGGCCAGGACCCGCCCCCAGCCCCTGCTCCCAGGGCGGGCACCGCTTGGAGGGAAGGTAAGAGAGACCTGCCCATCCCCCCAGGGAGCGCTGCCCCCGGTGCCACCCTGGCTGCAGGGGGGGTTTGGCCCAGGCTGCTCCCAGCGGAGCTCGCTGCGATTCCTGCCCTGTGTCCAGGGAAGCTGCCGCCAGCTCCCATTGTTTGCAGGGCCGGTGAAGCCAGCGCGCGCCTTGGTGGGGGGGCTGGGACAGAGACACGTGGGGGATAAAGGCGGGTGGGAGCCGGAAGGGGCTGAAGAGGGGCAGGGGTGTGTGGCAGGAGGGGATTGAAGGATGAAATGGGATGTGTGAGGGGGTAGAAAGGGCTGAGCAGGGGGCAGTGGTTGCGCTGCAGGGAGGCTGAAGCAATGCCGGAGGCTCAGGGGGCGGGAGGAGAATCCTGGGACGGGAGGGAGCAGGCTGGGATAGAAGGAATGTGTGGGGGGGAGGGTGGGGGCAGTGAGAAGGGAAGAGGGGGCTGAGACTAGGGGCTGGAGCTGAGAACGGCAGTGCAAGCAGAGGCTGGCTGGGGAATGGGGAGAGAGCCTAGTGATAAAGGAGAGCGATCGTGAGAGAGACAATGGCAGCTCCTTCGGCGCATAGTGCGGGGGAGGGCTGGGGGCTGCCCTGACCAGCCTTGAGCTGGGCATTTTGTTTATAGAAGAAATGGTCACGCTGGCGGGGGGCAGGGGACTAAGCCCTAAGGGCTGCAAAGCTACAAGGCAAATATCCCCCGACAGAACTTGCCCCCAACAGACACAGTCTTGCATTATTTTCTTAAATAAAACTCATGATTTCTGGACTCTGGGATTGTTGGGTTGGCAGGACGGACCAGGGTCTCTCTTGGATTTCTGAGCAGGATTCAGGGCTCGGAGTCATGGCCAGAACAGCAGGGGATAGATCCGAATGGGCGAATGAGAGCAGCATCTGCCTGGCTGCCCCTGGGAATGCTGGAGGAGACCTGGGGTACTCAAGAAGAACAGGAGTACTTGTGGCACCTTAGAGACGAACAAATTTGTTTGAGCATAAGCTTTTGTGGACTACAGACCACTTCATTGGATGCATGCAGTGGAAAATACAGTAGGAGGATATATATATGTACACAGAGAACATGAAACAATGGCTGTTACGATGCACGCTATAAGGAGAGTGATCAGTTAAGATGAGCTATTATCAGGAGAGAAAAAGAACTGTTTGTAGTGGTAATGAAAATGGCCCATTTCCAGCAATTGACAAGGGGGGTGTGTGATTGGGGGGGAATAAGCATGGGGAAATAATTTTACTTTGTGTAATGGCCCATCCACTCCCAGTCATTATTCAAGCCTAATTTGATGGTGTCCAATTTGCAAATTAATTCCAATTCAGCAGTCTCTCGTTGGAGTCTATTTTTGAAGTTTTTTGTTGCAATATTGTGACTTTTAGGTCTGTAATCGAGTGGCCAGGGAGATTGAAGTGTTCTCCAACTGGTTTTTGAATGTTATAATACTTGACGTCTTATTTGTGTCCATTTATTCTTTTACGTAGAGACTGTCCAGTTTGGCCAATGTACATGGCAGAGGGGCATTGGTGGCACATGATGGCATATATCACATTGGTAGATGTGCAGGTGAATGAGCCCCTGATGGCATGGCTGATGTGATTAGGTCCTATGATGGTATCCTCTGAATACATATGTGGACAGAGTTGGCAACGGGTTTTGTTGCAAGGATAGGTTCCTGAGTTGGTGTTTTTGTTGTGTGGTGTGTGGTTGCTTGTGAGTATTTACTTCAGGTTGGGGGGCTTTCTGTAAGCAAGGACTGGCCTGTCTCCCAAGATCTGTGAGAGTGATGGATCATAGGTGACTTCTGGATGTAGAAGCCCTCTACACCAACATTCCACACAAAGATGGACTACAAGCCGTCAGGAACAGTATCCCTGATATTGTCACGGTAGACCTGGCGGCCGAACTTTGTAACTTTGTCCTCACCCATAACTATTTCACATTTGAGGACAATGAGTACCTTCAAATCAGCGGCACTACTATGGGTACCCCAGGAGGGACCGTCTGACTAGCATGGTGATAGTGACTGTGAAATGCTCAGAGAGATAAGAGAGGCTATAAAAATAAAAAACTCAGTAATAATGGGGGATTTCAGCTATCCCCATATTGACTGGGTACATGTCACCTCAGGATGGGATGCAGAGAGAGAGTTTCTTGACACCTTAAATAACTACTTCTTGGAGCAGTTAGTTCTGGAACCCACAAGAGGAGTGGCAATTCTTGATTCAGACCTCAGTGGAGCAGAGGATCTGGTCCTAGAGGTGAATATAGCAGGACCTCTTAGTAATAGTGACCATAATATAATTAAATTTAACAACTCTGTGAGAGGGAAAACACCACAGCACCCCAATGTCTTAGCATTTAATTTCAGAAAGGGGAACTATACAAAAAAAGAGGAAGTTAGTTAAACAGAAATTAAAAGGTATATGCCACAAGTCAAATCCCTGAAAGCTGCATTGAAACTTTTTAAAGATATCGTAATAGAGGCTCAACTTAAATGTGTACCCCAAATTAAAAAGACGCAATAAAAAGTGCCACCATGGCTAAACAACAAAGTAAAAGAAGCGATGAGAGGCTGTCATAAGTAGATAGGTAAGGTAAGGGTTAAGTTTCTTTTACCTGGAAAGGGTAACCAAACACCTGACCAGAGGACCAATCAGAGAACTGGATTGTTTAAAGTCAGGGGCGGGAATTTGTATACTCGGGGTCTTTTTTGTTTTCTCGGCTATGAGTAAACAAGGTTTCTTTTAACTCCTTCTTATCTCAAAAATTATACCAAAAGTCTGTGAGTACAAAGGAACCCAAAGCAATTCGGCTGTGAGGAGCTTTGGGTTGTATTTACAGATGTGGATTGCTGGGTCTTTGTTGTTCCTCGGCTGTGAGGGACAAGCTACCTTGCTGATTCCAATCTTCTTCTCATTCTACTAAGGGGCAGTGAGTACAAACCGGGAACAAAGTAAAATCGGCTATGATATGCTTTGCTTTGTACTTACTGTGTGTGATTGCTGGTCTATTTAAATTGGCTATTTTTTAAATCAGACTGGGGTATTCAGATTTTCTTAAGTAGGAGCCTGTATAAATGTTTATGCAAGTTATTAGTCTGTATTGTCTCTTTTTCTATATAAAGCTTTCTTTTTTTCAAAACTTGTGGAAGTTTCTTTTTCTAGTAAGGCAGAGAAAGTGAAACCTCTGTATCAGGTACCTGTCTCCCTCACGGGAAGGCAGGCACGGGGAAAGGCAAAGCCAAGCTGTTGGTATTTTGCATCTCAATTGTCCTGAGGGCAGAGAACGCTTATCTCTTGGGAAGCAGAGAAACCGGTTTCTGGATACTCGCAGGCTAGACCAAGAGGCAAGCCTGGGAAGGAAGGGGGAAGGGGTTTTCTCCCCTGCTTTTAGCATCCAAGGGATTTGGAATCTGGGTGTCCCACCAAGGGAGGGTTGGGGACACCAGAGAGAGGAAAGGGGGGATCAGGCCCTAGCAATTCCTGATCTGGTGGCAGCCTATCAGATCTAAGCTGGAGATTAAGCTTAGAGAACTTCATGCGAGTACCTTATATTTGAACTCTAATGTTCAAATTAAGGAAAAATACTTGACAGAGGCAAAAAGGCATCCTTTAAAAAGTGGAAGTTGAATCCTATTGAGAAAAATAGAAAGGAGTATGAACTCTGGCACATGAAGTATAAAAATATAATTAGGAAGGCCAAAAAAGAATACACAGGGTCAGATAGGGAGGAGGATAGGGTCTGAAAAACCCATTGGGACTTGCTCAGGCTAAGGCCTGATTTATGAACAGGCTCATTGGGAGGTGAACATTCCCCCATTTCTAAACAGGAACTGCCGCCCCCCTGGAGAGGGCTGGAGCCTGAACCCACTAGGTAGAGACTGCAGGGGAATACAAAGGGATTCTTGTCCCTGCCCAGATCTCTGCTTCCCACATCAGCCTGTGTCTAGTAGGTGTGTGGTAAATGAGAAGACCCTGCCCTCCTCTGTCTGTTGGGAGGGACATGGAGTTCTCACTTTCTTGCCACTCCCTGAAGCTTTCTGGCTGCTCTGAGCAGGGTGGGGGTGAGATTCTGCTCCTCTGTCCCCCCCTTCCACCCCCGCCCAGGTGAGCTAGCTTCCTTCCTTCCTTCCCATGAATAGTGGGATTGTGGCTGTGGCAGCAGGTGCTGAGTAGGGAAAATTTGTTGTTTCAGATGCCGGTAACTTTCGAGGACGTGGCTGTGTACTTCACCGAAGGGCAAGGGGCCCTGTTGAACCCTGGTCAGAGAGCTCTGTACAGGGAAGTCATGGAGGAGAATTACGAGAATGTGACCTCACTGGGTAAGGCTTTCCTGGCCTCTCTGTTATTAGAAGCCATGGGGTCTGCATTTCCAAATCTCTTAGGTGCATCTTTGGAGAGAGAGACTGGAGGTGAACAAACCCTATAATCCACAGCTGCTGTGTGAGAGAGACTTTCATCTCCTTACACCCTCCAATGAGATAAGGGTGTCAAAACCTAATGGACATTCTATCTCCTCCCCACCCCTCCAGCTTTCAAGGGGGCAGAAGCTGTGTATTGTCCTGTCTGTTATTTTTCAGGCACACACAGAATCCCTCTGTGACCAGTTCCCCCTGGGGTGCCACCTAGAACTGAAGTACCACTGAGCCCTCTGACCCACAAGACCTGGGCTCCCTCTCACACTGTGCATCTGTGACAAGTTGCAGACCCACTCCCAGTCCCACACTTCCACCAGCGTCCACACAGGCAGTGACACACCCCGCTTCAGTTACATGCAGGCTCTCTGTCCAGCCCCTGCATGAACCAACAACAGGAATGCTATAACCAGGATAACTCCCAGCTCCCCAGGCACGCACCCCTCTGGAGTATGAACCCAAAATTATACCATATTGCGCTGCACAGGGAACTGTACAATGTAAGATTATAGAGTTCACCTCCCCCCTCAGTGTCGGGAGGAAATGCAACAAACTTGTGTTAAATCAAACTAAGATTTTCCCCCCAGACACTTCACTTAAAGGCACACTGGGTTTAGATTAAAACATCAAACAAGTTTATTAGCTACAAAAGATAGACTTTAAGTGATTATAAGTGATAGCAAACAGATCAAAGCAGATTACCTAGCAAATAAACAAACACAAACTAAGCGTAATACATTGGATATGTTAGCAGATTCTCACCCTAACTGATGGTACAGGCAGACTCGTAGATTTTTAAGGCACAAGCTGCATTAGCTTTACAGCTTGGTTTTCTCGGGTCTTCATACACAGGCTAGAAATGTCTTCAGCCTGTATCTAGCACTTCCCCCAGTTCAGTCTTTGTTCCTCAGGTGTTTCCAGGAGTCTTCTTGTATGGAGAGTGAAGAACAATAGATGAATTCACTCTCTGCCTTGGATAGCTTTAGCATGCAGTGGGAACCCTTTGTTTCAAAACTTGGTTCCCAGACCAGTTTGTGGAAAAATATTGACATCCCAAGATGGAGTCCAGAGACATGTGGTCTGGTCACATGTCCTTGTAGAGTTATAGCAGCCACTGTTTACTGGCTGGCCAAAACGCCCACAGGAAGGTTAAGCTATTCCACAGTCCATTGTCTTTGCTGATGGACCATCAGCCCCGTCTGGCTTCTTCATTGTTGTACCTGAAAGGCTTGCCATGGTGTTTTCCAGAGTAAGCGCATTTGAATTACAGATCCCTAGTCAATAATCATAACTTTAGATACAAAAATTATACTTGCATACAAATTGGATATTCCTATTCAGCAAATCATAACTTTTCCAATAACATCTTACATGACTCGTCTTGAAAAAAGGAATAATAATTACGCTATAATTATATCATAATAATATCACTATGAAGAATATGCGGTGCAGTGTCACATCCTGTTCACCTCCCTTCTTGGGACCAGCTCCAGCCACGAGGAGGGGTCTGGGCACTGCAGGTTTAGAAATAGACAGGGGTTTAACTCCAGAGCTGTGTGTGTGCCAGCAAGGCCCCCAGAGTGCACAGATCCTGCAAACTCCTAATGAGGGTGTAACAATTCCTCTCACATCCCCAGACATCTGTCTTTCCCAAGGGGGCTCAGTGACCACATTCTCATCCTCCTGGATTCCATGTTCTCCCATCACAGCACGGGCACAGGTTCAACTCCAGGAATGTCCTTTGTGACAAATACTCTACCGTTCCTTCATGCACCCTGATCTTGTCTCTTTTCACCCCTGAGCAGGATTTTCCATTCCCAAACCTGACCTGATCACCCATCTGGAACGATGGGAAGAGCCATGGGTACCCGATCTCCAGGCCTGCCAGGAAAGGGAGATTCTGAGAGATACCCACATAGGTAAGGTGTTGGTAAAATGACACAGAAACCATCTGGCAATTGAGGGAAAACATTGAGAATCCCAAAAATGTGGTGTCAGCGAGCACCTCAGTTCTGCCTCATCTCACCCAGGTCAGGGCTGTAGTCAGTATATATCATCCATGGCTTTCCACCCGTCCTGCCAGCTGCAGGCGTTTCCTTCCCTATGAGTGTTTGGATGGGATGTGGAGGCAGAATCCAATTGTACAGTCTTTGAAAATTTATTGTGTTGGATTTTCCCTTTGTGCTGTTCCTCTTTCTCCTCACCACAGTGACTTCTGCCTGGATTGTCTGTCTCTCTTCAGCAGGTGATAAGCGAGAGAGTGAGAAAGAGGAGGATAATCAACATCAGGAATTTCCTGGGAAAGTGGAACCACAGAGGACCTTTAGGAGAAGAGCTTTAGGGAATTTCTCGGAGTGCTTGGAACAAAGAAAAGCCTCTGGAAATCAGCACTGGTCAGAGAGGCTATTCAGAAACCAGCGTATCAAGAAAGGGGCTGAATCTATTAAATATGTGGGAGGATGCAAGGATCCTGAGGAAACCACAACCCAGGAGACAAATCACAAGAAAGAGAAATGCAGTGAGGGCCTCAAATGTGGGAAACAATTCATTCTGAAATCACATCTTCTTACACATCAGACAATCCATATGGGAGAGAAATCCCATAAATGCTTTGAGTGCGGGAAGAGCTTTAGCCACAGCTCATACCTCACTGCACATTGGAGGACCCACACTGGAGAGAGACCCTATATATGCTTGGACTGTGGGAAAAGCTTCAGTAACAGCTCAAACCTCACTAAACATTGGAGAATCCACACAGGAGAAAGACCATATAAATGCCCAGACTGTGGGAAATGTTTCATTCAGAAGTCAACTCTTGTTACACATCAGACAATCCACACTGGAGAAAGACCCCATAAGTGCTTAGACTGTGGGAAAAGCTTTAGCCACAGCTCATACCTCATTAGACATTGGGGGACCCACTTGGGAGAGAGACCGTATAAATGTCTCGAGTGTGGGAAAAGTTTCATTCGGAACTCGCACCTTATTAGACATCAGAGAATTCATACTGGCGATAAACTTCATCAGTGCCTCCACTGTAGGAAAAGTTTCATTGAGAGACCAAACCTTATTAGACATCAGGCAGTCCACACAGGAGAGAGCCCCCATAGGTGCTTGGAGTGTGGGAAAAGTTTCACACAGAGATCAGCTCTTGTTACACATCAAGCAATCCACACAGGAGATAGACCTCATAAGTGCTTGGACTGTGGAAAAAGTTTCATTCAGAGAACAAACCTTATTTCACATCAGACAATACACACAGGAGAAAAACCGCATAAATGCTTGGATTGTGGGAAAAGTTTTGCTCACAGTTCAGGACTTATTGTGCATCAGAGAATCCACACAGCAGAGAAGCCCTATAAATGTTTGGACTGTGGAAAAAGTTTCAGTCACAAATCAAATCTTAATAAACATCAGAGAATCCACACAGGAGAAAGGCCACATAAATGCCTGGACTGTGGGAAATGTTTCATTCAGAAATCAAGCCTTGTTACACATCAGACAACTCACACTGGAGAGAGACCCCATAAGTGCTTGGACTGTGGGAAAAACTTTAGCCACAGCTCATACCTCACTAGACATTGGAGGACTCACACGGAGGAGAGACCCTATAAATGCCTTGAGTGTGGGAAAAGTTTCATTCAGAGCTCACACCTTATTAGACACCAGAAAATTCATACTGGAGATAAACCTGATAAATGCCTCCACTGTGGGAAATGTTTCACTGAAAGAACAAACCTTATTAGACATCAGGCAATCCACACAGGAGAGAGCCCCCATAGATGCTTGGAGTGTGGGAAAAGTTTCAATCAGCGATCAAACCTTATTATACATCAGAGAATCCACACAGGTTATAACCTTCATAAATGCCTTGACTGTGGGAAAAGCTTTAGTAGGAGCTCAGAGCTTACTAAACATCAGATAATCCACAAGGGTGAGACCCAAGAAATAGCTTAAAGAACAGGAGTACTTGTGGTCCCCAACCTTTTTCGTCTGGTGACGAGCCACGGAGGACCGTGGCGGCGGACGAGCATCTGCCGAAATGTTGCTGACAAGTGGCAACGTCAATAGGTGTCGCCGCTGACAAGCAGCGTCATCCATTAAGCGGCCTTTTGGCGGCAATGCCTCTGGATGACGCTGCTTGACGGCGGCATTTTGGTGGATGCTCGTCTGCCAGCCATTATGCGGGTGCACTTAGATGCCTCTGTGGGCGCCATGGCACCCGCGGGCACCACATTGGAGACCCCTGCCTTAGAGACTAACAAATTTATTTGAGCATAAGCTTTCGTGGGCTAGAGCCCACTTCATCGGATGCATAGAATGGAACATATATTGAGGAGATACATATACACATACAGAGAACATGAAAAGGTGGTAGTTGCCCTACCAACTCTAAAAGGCTAATTAATTAAGGTGAGCAATTATCATCAGGAGAAAAAAAACTTTTGTAGTGATAATCAAGATGGCCCATTTCAGCCAGCTGACATGAAGGTGTGAGGATACTTAACATGGGGAAATAGATTAAATGTGTGTAATGGCTTAGCCATTCCCAGTCTCTATTCAAGCCTAAATTATTGGTATCTAGTTTGCATATTAATTCAAGTTCTGCAGTTTCTCACTGGAGTCTGTTTTTGAAGCTTTTCTGTTGCAAGATTGCCACCTTTAAGTCTGTTGCTGAGTGACAGCTTGACTATGGGAAAAGATTCAACCTGAGTTCACACATCAGTGATCCACACAACAGAGAGACCTTGAAAGTGGGGGAAACTTCCATTGGTTGCTCCCATAGTATCAGGCATCATCAAATCCACACAGGGAAGAAACCTCTGAGATGTTCCCAGTGTGGAAAATGCTCCTAGTGTAGCTAACACCATATTAGACTGGTCTAAGCAAACCCAAAGCAGAGGATGGGAAGCCCCAATCAGCCCCATCTCCCTGCTGCAGCCTTGGTTGCTGAGTTGATGGGCCACAGGTGGGGGAAAGAAGAGAGGAAAAACTTCCCCAGACACTCCCTCGGCCTGGCTGAAGTTTCCCCCTCTCCCATCCTTCCCAGATGGGATCCCCCTTCCATGGAGATTAAGAGAAGAATACTTGGGCCAGGCCCCACTTTCCCTCTAGACACCTGTCCCACCCCCTCATCTTCCACCAGCACCTGGGCTGGTCTACTCCAATTACCTGGAACTGTTTCCTGGAAGGGGGATGTCCAGAAAGGCTGGTAACTCTTTCCCTCCCAAAATTCCCCAGAGTGCTGGGTTCTGCGGGATCAAATATTGAGGGATCAGGGGGATCGTTTTGTGCAGGAAACTGGGGATTGAATGGTTGGAGCTGCTGGAACTAGGAAGCAGAGCAAGCTGGGGCTATCGAGTGTTTGAGGATCATGGGATAAGAAGAGAAGGAGATCACAGGGGTGGAGAGGTGCTGCCTCTGATCATTTATTCCCTCTTTACCTTCTCCCTGCCCCCTCTGCATTCAGAAAACTCCAATGAGAGGGACTGATTTCCACAGGGCCTTTTGTAGGAGGCCCAGAGATCCCACTTATGCCCCCACATCATCAGCTTCTGAGGTTCTCTCTATGGTAGGGATTAGCCAGTGAATCTCTGTGACCCTCCATCAGATTCCTAGTATAAACTGACCCTGAGCATTTTATTCCCCTGTTAGCAGAGTGATGGCTTGTTCCTGAGTTCCTCTTTTGTGGCCAGATTGTCTCATTCCCAGATATTCTCACATTACTGCAGGCCAAGGTGAAAAACATTTATTATTTGTACATTTTCTACCTTATGGACCAGAATTAACTAGATGCTAAAAAATCAGAGCAGTGACAATAAATGTTGTTCTAGCTTCTGTGCTATTCGAGGGTGATGGGGTGAGTTGCAGGGATTCTCTCCTCTCCCATCGCCATCACACTCCACCCTTGACACAGTAACTTCTGTCCAAGCAATAGGGAGTTTTATCCTCCCCATTCTACCCCTCTATATCCCAGAGGGTCACTTGCCACAGTGGCTTTGGTTCTCCATGCTTATGAATCACAGTTTGATTTCTGTGATCCTAAATCAGACTCCTGAGGGCTGGAGAAGAAAGTGTTACAGACCTGGGAGTGGGCAGGGAAATCCCAGTGACCCTCAAAGCACAGTTTGACCTGTCCAATCTTATACCCTATTTCCATCTATTGGTAAAATTGCTTCTGGGCTTTTTCTAGGCTAGTTCAGATCATTCGGAGACAGGAAGTTTGGGGGGGGGGGGGTTGTCTTTCTTTTCTTTCTTTGAGCATAATGATACTATAACTTTTGTAACTAATACACCCAAATAATGAGGTGAGAAGTAAAGCAGGTTTAGCCACTTCAGAAGAACATGAGTGCATTTAGTTTCCTGATTTTGAGTCTTAAAAGATTCTCTGAGATTTCACTTTATGAATGTGAAAGTGTTTTATATCCCATCCTGTATTGTGGGTTTTTCTCTCTTTGTGAAGGCCGTTTGGTCATATACTTAAATATTAGTTTAATTTGACTCGATGTAGCTCAGATTTGTTGATGACTTCATGAGACAAATGATCATTGCCAGAAGATCCTTTTTTTTTTTTAAAAAAAAAAAAAATTTTATTTTAAACTAACCCTTTTTTCATGAGATCTTTTGTGTGTTGGAACAATGACAATGATCAATATCTCTCAGCATAAACACTGAGGGTGAGAGCAAGATTCACACTCCAGTAGACAGAGACTGAAACAGGGAAAGAAGTTTGTTGCCTGATCCCTGCAGTGATGTGAGAAACAGTCAGGATGAGGAGAGGATGGGAGGTGGGGGATCAGAGCTGGGAAGCTGCAGGATTTCCTCTTCGGAGACAGATAACTGAGGCTGAGAACTGTGAACTCCCTGCGTCAGAGCCAGAGAGATGAGAATATATGAGTGTTGTGTGAAGCTGCCCCTGACCTCTAAAGGGTCGTGAATGACACCCCACAAAGAATGATGGGGGCAGGGGGACAGCATCTCCTGATTGCTGAGATGATGAAGTTGGGTGCAGGCAAGAAGTGAGCTGGGGATGTCAACAGACCTGGCCAGTCTTGAAGCCAGGCCGACCTCAATCATTGAGGCCAGAGAGATATGA
Source organism: Chelonoidis abingdonii (assembly GCF_003597395.2). Classification (NCBI taxonomy): domain Eukaryota; kingdom Metazoa; phylum Chordata; order Testudines; family Testudinidae; genus Chelonoidis; species Chelonoidis abingdonii. The sequence goes on from NC_133781.1 coordinate 4,917,103, forward strand.
GGAGCCCTAAACCCAGCTGGTCATCCCTCCCAACTGAATCTACTGCAGTGTCCTGTGTTGGGACAAGAGAGGCTGTCTCTGCCCTACTCACTCAACCCTGCATCCCTCCAACCTCAGCTCTTTGGGTTTCCTGCTTTTGAAGTGTTTGCTTTTGTGATTGGGTCCCTGCATCTTTCAAGGCTTCTCTGCACTTTCCTACCAGTTTGTAAATGTTGCTGGTGCTGGTGCATGAGGGAGTCGGGTACAGCACTGTGTTGAGCTGGGGCTGAACTGTGCTGAGCCGGGCCAGGCTGCGGGTGGGGGAAGGGAGTCTGTCTTTGTTCCGCCTTGAAATAATAAAGTAGAATTTAGTTTCTCCCATTCTCGGTGTCCTTTGTTTTGCATTAAATGGCTACCAACTCCAGAGTTAAGGTTAAAGTTAAAAACAATACAAACATGGTGTGGAATGGTCACTCATACAACCTTATCCCTGTCCTGTAATAGGCTAGTCAAACTTCCCTTTGAGCTAAAACTTGCTGAAATCTTGTCCCCCTCTCCCTGAGCCCAGCACAAATCAGGAGTAGTATGACTGGGTTCACAGGGTCATTCTCTCCTTCACCCTGCTGTAAAACAAAAGTAATCCCATTAGAACCCCATGAACTGTCTAAAACAGTGTGAAGTTGTGAGAGAAGAATCAGACCACTGGCCTCTAAGCGAGTTAGCAGGAAATATACAGAGAGAGAGAGAGATTCTGATCTCTGGAATGGGTTCAGCTCAAGACCCCTGTTGTCAGAACCTTACCCTCTGCCTCATTCTAGCTCAGGCCCATTTAAATCAATGGGGTCTTTGGCAGTAATACAGTGAAATATGTGTTAGATTTTGCAGGATTGGGAATTTAGATCGCTAGGCTGGGGGGGTTTTCTCTGCTGATATTTGGCCTGTTCCTCATACCACAACTTTCCCGTTTCATTCTTGTCTGACTGCACAGTAATTGGTCTTATTAATACCAGGATTATTTTTAATACGGTAGCAGCTAGAGGCTACACCCAAGAGTAAGGCCCTATTGTGCTCGGTATTCTATTTGACATACACATCATGAGAGAGAGCTCCTAAGGGAAAGAGCTTCAAATCTAAATATACAAAACAGACAAAGTAATGATTCTGTAGGTGTCGGTAGCAACTCCATGATTAAGGCCATGCATTTAAAGTGGGTTTCCAACTTCCGATATGTGTGAAAAAAAGATTTTTCTTCCCCCAAATTACAGCACTTACACTTAGAGTACAGAACACAGCCACTGGGAATGAAGAAAATAGGTTCCCTAGCTTCAGTTATCTCTGTATGAGAGAGCTTGGAGGACATATCTATATACAGTCTCTTGGTTCATCTCTATGACCCTGGAGGACTCACATTTACACAGTCTCCTGCAAAGATGACGTACCTGCTGATACTAGGAGGGTACAATATAAAGGGGGGGTACATGTGTCGCTTCTGGGAAGGATATTCCAACCCCACCTTCTTGGGCCAGGGCATCCAAGCCTGCTGGCTCCTGGGGGCTGGGAAGCATGTGCCTCCATGCTGGCGAGGTCTCACGACAGCACAGTTTCTCGCTGGAACTCTGAGGCACCCATAGACACAGCAGGAGAGGCATGGGATGCAGGTATTACACAGTATCCCATATTCATCATAGTGGTATCATTATGATATGATTATGACATGATGCATCTTGTACAAAATGTGTCGTGAGGTGTCTATGGAAAAGTTATGATTTGCTGAATATGATTATTCTATTTGTATGCATGTATCATTTTGTATCTGAAGTTATGTGTCTGTATTTCAAATGTGCTTACTTTGGGTAACACCCACAATTAGCCTTTCGGGTACTACAATGAAGAAGCTAGATGGTGCAAAGAGCTCATCAGCAAAGACAATTATCCATGGAAAAGGTTTGTCCTCACCGGGGAACATTTTAGCCTATGAGTAATGGCTGCTATGACTCAGCAAGACATGCAAGGGCATCTGAGCAGACCACATGACAATAAATTCCATTTTGGTACCTTTATTTTTCCATGAGCTGGGCCTGGAAATTAGCTTGAAACAAAGGGTTCCCGCCATATGGAGAAACTATATAAGGTGGAGAGTGACATCATGATTTGTCTTCACTCCCTCACAACTCAACACCTGAAAGAAGCTCTGGAAGACAAAGTACTGGGATTGGGGAAGGGGAACCCAAGCTGACCTCACTTGTACCTTAAAAATCTGGAAGCCTGCTTGTATCATCAGTCAGGGTGAGATATTGCTAATTCAAATCCTATCTATCTACTAATGTAGTCTTAGTTTGCAGTTTTGTTTATTTACTAGGTAATCTGCTTTGATCTGTTTGCTATCCCTTGTAATCACTTAAAAATCTTTCTGTAGTTGTTAAACTTGTTTTGTAAGAACATAAGAACAGTCATACTGGATCAGATCAAAGATCCATCTAACCTAGTATCCTGTCTTCCAACAGTGGCCAATGCCAAGTGCCCCACAGGGAATTAACACAACAGGTAATCATCAAGTGAGCCATGCCCTGTCACCCATTCCCAGTTTCTGCCAAACAGGCTAGGGACACCATCCCTGCCCATCCTAGCTAATAGCCATTGATGGATCTATCCTCCATGAATTTATCTAGTTCTTTACTGAACTAGATTATAGTCTTGGTCTTCACAACATCCTCTGGCAGAGTTCCACAGATTGATTGTGTGTTGTATGAAGAAATACTTGCTTTTGTTTGTTTTAAATCTGCTGCTTATTAATTTCATTTGATGACCTCTAGTTCTTGGGTTATGAGAAGGAGTAAATAACACTTCCTTCTTTACTTTCTTCACACCAGTCATGATTTTATAGACCTCAATCATATCCCACTTTAGTCATCTCTTTTCCAGCTTGAAAACTCTCAGTCTTATTAAACTCTCCTCATATAGAAGCTGTTTCATACTTCTAATCATTTTTGTTACTCTTTTCTCAACCTTTTCCAGCCTGTAATTGTCAGGATCACCTCTGGAGCCCTTTTTAAATATTGGCATCACATTAGCTATCCTCCAATCATTTGGTACAGAAGCTGATTTAAATGATAGGTTACAGACTAAAGTTAGTAGTTCTGCAATTCCATATTTGAGTTCCTTCAGAACTCTTGGGTGAATACCATCTGGTCCTGGTGACTTATTACTGTTTAGTTTATCAATTTGTTCCAAAACCTCCTCTATTGACACCTCAATCTGGGACAGTTCCTCAGATTTGTCACCTAAAAAGAATGGTTCAGGTTTGGGAATCTCCCTCACATCCTCAGCCGTGAAGACCGATGCAAAGAATTCATTTAGGTTCTCCACAATGGCCTTATCGTCCTTAAGTGCTTCTGTAGCATCTCAGTTGTCCAGTGGCTCCACTGGTTGTTTAGCAGATTTCCTCTTCTGATGTACTTAAAAAAAAAAATTGCTATTACTTTTTGAGTCTTCGACTAGCTGTTCTTCAAATCCTTTTTTTGGCTTTCCTGATTATATTTTTACACTTCATTTGTCAGAGTTTATGCTCTTTTCTATTTTCCTCACTAGAATTTAACTTCCACTTTTTAAACAATGCCTTTTTGCCTCTCACTGCTTCTTTTACTATATTGTTTAGCAACGGTGGCATTTTTTCTGTTCTCTTACTATATTTTTTTAATTTGTGGTATAAATTTAAGTTGAGCCTTTATTATGGTGTCTTTAAAAAGTTTCCATGCAGCTTGCAGGCATTTCAATTTTGGTGCTGTACCTTTTAATTTCTGTTGAACTAACCTCCTCATTTTTGTGTGGTTCCCCTTTGTGAAATTAAATGCTACAATGTTGGGCAATGATGCTAACTCAGGAACCTTCTCCCAGCACCTTCCCCAGCTACCCTGCACCCAGCCCAGGGCTGCTGTGCTCTTCCTGCCAAAGTTACTTGCGGTGGGGGGGCCCTGTCCATCTCCTGCTGTGCCTGCCCTTGGTATGTTCCTGGCTCACTCAGCCTCTCTTCCTCGCAGCCAGGTCCAAATGTGGAGCAGAGTGGGCTGCAGAGTGTGGAGCAGAAGCCTCTCACAGATGAGGGTGGCCACTCTGGGTCACTGCCTTTATGTAGAGAGCCCACCTCTGGAGGCCCACCCCTTCTGCTCCCTGCATGGGCCTGGTTGCCGGGGAAATGGGGCTGGTTGCAGGACCAGAGCCTAACCTAGTGGTATTGTTTTCACAAAAGCCTCCAAGGCTGTAATGTTACCAAGGGGCTTGTTCCAGCTCAGCAAACAGCACAAGTCAGTTCAAGGAAGGGAAACACCCAGGTGCTGCTACAGGTGGGGCTTATTGCTGAGTTCAGGAAAGTGAACCTTACCCCATTACACTGTCCAGAGAGAGCCATGGCTGCAGGGTCCTCTGTGGAAAGTCTCTAAGATGAAGCTACTTGTCCCATCTGTCTGGAGTATTTCAAAGAACCTGTCACTCCAGAGTGTGGGCACAATTTCTGCAGAGCCTGTGTCACCCAGTGCTGGGGAGAGTCGGATACAGGCATCACCTGCCATCAGTGCAGACAAGCTGTACAACAGAAAAACCTCAAGCCAAACAGGCAGCTGGTGAATGTCCTAGAAATAGCCAAATCACTGAGTTTCCAGGCAGCAAAGGGATCAGGGTGGGAGAAGGTGTGTGTGGAACACCAGGAGGCTCTGACACTGTTCTGTGAAGAGGATTGAACCCCCATCTGTGTGGTTTGCCATCTGTCCCAAGCTCACTGAGCTCACACAGTGGTTCGCATAGAGAAAGATGCTCAGGAGTAGAAGGTAGGGAATTGCTATCAAGTTCAATGAATAATGGCTTTGAATTTTTAAGATAGGTACAACTTTCCTGTCACAGGTGTGACTACATTGTTCAGCTCTGTAAGACCTTCATTGTATGGGAGAAGCGATAAACAGTAAATGAGATGGCTGGGTAACAGGAAGCACAAACAATGAAGACTTGAGAGATTTCTAATGTGAGAAACTTTTATTTGAGAAGCTGAATCCTTTTCAAACCCAGTCCCCTCTGGTGAATTAAGGGAACAATCTATGGACCAGATGCTATTAAATGATCAGTGAGGTTTACATCACAGAACCTGCAGGCCTGTCTATGTAAGAGTGTTGCCTTCAGGCTGGAGAGCATCACCTTAAAAGGCAGGTGTTGTCATTACTTATTTGTATTGTAGCATTTATTATCATTGTTATTTGCATCCCAGTAGCCACTATAGACCTCAGATGAGATCTGATCTTGATTCTGCTGGACCCTGCATGAAACAGTGTGAGGGACAATCCCTGCTCTGAGCAGGGCTAATCTAATTTATAGGCTAATCTGGGAAGTAAAATGCAGAGTAGGAGGGGAAACTGAGGTCCAGAGTGGGGAAGTTAATTGCCTAAGGTCACAGAGCAGGACAGCGGCAGGGTGGGAAATACAGAAAGGTCTCTCAAGGCCCACACCAGTGCCCAAACCATGAGACCATGCTGTTGTGGCCCTAGCAGCACCTAGCAGTGATGAAGTCTGTTAGAAGGGAAAGACTCCTTGAGAAAGGTCCCATGCCCAGCAAGAAAATGAAATTTCTTCTTGAGATTGTGAATTCCCATGTTGTTCCATGGGGGGTTAAACTGAGATGGACTCTCATCTCTAAAATAAAAATCAAACCACCTCATCATTTCTGTCGAATCAGGATAAATCCAGATCTATCTGAAGATTCTGAGGAAAGAGAGAGAAAAGTTTCTTGGATTTAAGTTGAGTAGAGATAAGAGAAGCCAGGAGAACCTGATAGGTTCTTTTTGTTATTAACCTGTATTGACAATGGGTGTAAGGTCTGTAGGCAGATTCCTTTGTGGCATTAGGGAATGTTGGCTTTTGTCTGTTACTCCATTATCATGGATCCTCTGTGTGTCTGTGCACACACCTCCACACAGATGGCCTGAAAAATCATCATTTTCTCCATCTTCAGATTCTAAGCTTTCATTCTGGTTGATGAATTAATGTCCAGCTTTTGTGGCTTTGATGAAAATCTTGCCAAAATGACCTGAATATATCCAATGCACAGCTCTGTGCCCGAGTCTGCACTTTTTTGTTGACTTGATTCATTCTTTTTTTCCTCCCATCAATCTCTGTCAATGTACTTTGGTATAGAGCTGGACAAACAACAGAACTTTTCATTGACTGGAAATTGGAAAAAAACAAGTCAATCAAAAATGATTTTTTAAAAATTCAGCAAATCAATGTTTCATTTTTTCTTGGGCAAAATATTTTGTTTCAGTTTTGACCATTAAAAAGAACAACTATTTTTAACAAAAACGAATTTCAAATTGAAAAATAAAAACATTTTCTTGATTTGTTTTCAGGATTTTTTATTTATTAATTTATGCAAAACATTGGGTGAAAATTTACAGGAATTCATGAAATATTTCAGACACAACAAATCTCCATTTTCCTTGCATAAAAGTTTACTGCAAAAAATTTAAGTTCTAGTGCTGAGTCCTGACTCCGGCTGCTTTGGTTCTGCATTTTTAAAGGCCATTGGTAATGCAATGTCCTAACCATGTCAAACATGGGAATAACCTTTTAAGAGATATAGGGGCCAAATGGGAAGGTGTGAGAAAATCCTCTTTCTAGTAACCACAGGTCACAGGCAAGTGTTAGATGTCTTAGAATTTGCAAAGAAATTCTCCCTCCTGCATAGTCCACACTCCATGAAAGGATCTCAGTTTCCATTCACATGCTTGACCAGCCCTTTCCCTATTTTTTTTTAACAGAAAAAGACACAAGATAAAAGGTAGAAGATTGTATCTGAATTTCAGCAACTGCGACAGTTTCTGGAGGAACAAGAGCGACTCCTGCTGGCCCAGTTGGAAAAGCTGGATAAGGAGATTCTGAAGATACAGAATGAAAAAGTCACTGAATTCTCTGGGGAGATTTCCTGTCTCAATGAGCTGATCAGTGAGATAGAGGGGAAGGGTCAGAAAACAGTAAGTGAATTCCTGGAGGTGAGACAGATTTAGAAATACCCTAGATCCCACCACAAGGATAGTACGGTACATGGGCACTGGAGTCCAGCAGTCTGTGAAACTCAGTGTGTGAATTCCTGAAACACACAAATCACAGTTTGAACAATCTCAAAACCCATTAAAGGATACAGAAAACGTGAATTTCAGAGAAAACCCCATGGAATGGCACAGAATTTAAACTTCAGGAAATGGAAGAAGCCCCAGTGACAGTGGAGAGAGAAAGAAGCAGGGAGAGAGAACTCCATGTCCATTTATTACTGAAAAATAAATGTTGGTTATATTGTTTAATTGCTCTAACTCTCTATAGGGAAGACAAAGGGTACATCTACACTCCAATCACAGGGTATGACTGCAGCTCAAGTAGATGTCCAAGCTAGTTATAATTTAGCTAGCTGGGCTATACAGCATGGAAGCCATGACAGCATGCATTTCAGCACAGGCTGTATAAGCCAACCTGAAACTGGGCAATTTCTACAGGGCTAGCCCATTTGGATATTAGGAAAAACTTTTTCACTAGGAGGGTGGTGAAGCTCTGGAATGGGTTACCTAGGGAGGTGGTGGGATCTCCTTCATTAGAGGTTTTTAAGGTCAGGCTTTGAGCAGGAGGTTGGACTAGATGACCTTCCTGAGGTCCCTTCTAACCCTGATATTCTATGATTAGTTTGTAAGGGCACTGAAAGTGTTAAGATCAGCTTTGAATCTATTTTGCTTTTATTTCATTTGACCAAATCTGACTTCTTGTGCTTTGACCTATAATCACTTAAAATCTATCTTTATAGTTAATAAATGTATTTGTTTATTCTACTTGAAGCAATGCGTTTGGTTTGAAGCATGTCAGAGTCTCCCCTTGGGATAACAAGCCTGGTACATATCAATTTCTTTGTTAAATTGACAAACTCATATAAGCTTGCAGCGTCCAGTGGGCATCACTGGGCACTGCAAGATGGAGGTTCCTAGGGTTGTGTCTGGGACCGGAGATATTGGCTGGTGTCATTTGGTTGCACAATCCAAGGAGCAGCTTACATGCCAGAGGCTGTGTGTGAACAGCCCAGGAGTAGGGGTTCTCACAGCATAGCAGGATAAGGCTGGCTCCCAGAGTCAAGGACTGGAGTGACCTAGCAAATCACTGGTCCAGATAACATCAGAGGGGTTGGTGTTGATAGTAAAGCAGCATGCAAATTTTGTAGCCCTGATCTGTGCACATCATGGGGTTGTCACAGTGTGCTTTTCCAGTCATGGAAGTTGATGGCTTGATACAGTTCATCCAAGGCTCCCAAGTCACCTTCAGCATGGAGATGGTCACTACTTGAGGTTTTCCCTGAGAGAGAATAGCTGACAGACTGAACACTGACATAGATTTTCACAGATTAATATATGCTGGAAGTCTCGACTGTACTTGTTTAGCAGCTTCAGGAAGGAAGTCTCGGCATCTAGACTTTAGATTAGCTTCAACAGCATTGTCAAGCTTTGCATCCCCTAAAGCAACCGTAAACACTACACAAAAATTAACAGCACACAGTGGCAAGTGACTGGCTGGGTCACTCAGATCGACTTAAAGGGGTTTACCATCAGATATAGGGATCCAATCTGAAAACAACACTCTTGATATAAGAATATGAAATAAAGACTGGAGCAAGTCCAGCATTTTGAAGGCATTGCCACCAGATTTGAGTTGGAACAGTTTATTGATTCTCTCAAATTCCTGCAGAATTGATGCTAGAAACTGTAAATACAGTTTATTAACAGGGTCACAATTCATCTGCTACAGAGCTTCTGCATCATAGCACTGTTGCTGATCTTTGCTTAGTTGGAAATGCAACTGTAACGCATCCCACTGATCTAGAACTCACACACAACAATCATAAATGGAGAGCCATCTAGTGGCTGATAGCTGAACAAGTTTTAGTGGCATATTACAGTGATCTATCAGTTGTTTTATCTTCCCATATTCACACAGTCTCAGCGGGCTATGAGAAAACCAGCTGTAGGAATGGGAGACTAAAAACTCTAGATTGCATGGCAGTGTTTCTACAGCTTTACTGGCACATAGCTGGATTAAGTGACATACATATTTGATCAGCCTAAGATTCTCATTCCTTTCAAGGAGATATGTGTAGATGGAATTTTTCTTCCTGACCATGACACTACAGCTGTCAGTCCTAATCCCAATATATCTGATGAAATCCAGATCAGTGCTGTCAAGAAACTGAATTACAGCTGTGGCAATTGCTTCTGCTGTTTCACCTTTCAAACTGACTAGTCCCAAAAATGTAGATACAAATTTGTTTAAGGATGAGCTGAAGTAGCGCACTACAATGCAAAGCAGCTTTACTGCAGCAACGTCTGTGCTCTCATCTATAACCAGTGAATACTGAGACTCCCCAATGTCTTTGATGAGGTCAAAGAACATGCAGGGAGGAAGAAAGTTGTTTATTAATGTTGTGCATTTTGTATGATGCAGACTTACATCTCCCTTGAAAGCTAATCCGACAAGTTCCCCAAGGTTAGGGTGACCAGATGTCCCGATCTTATAGGGACAGTCCCAATTTCTTATATAGGCTCTTATTACCCTCCACCCCTGTCCTGATTTTTAATACTTGCTATCTGGTCACTCTACCTATGGTGATCCACGGAACTAACCACTGAGTGGCAGGCAATGTAGTAGGCCCATTTTAGCTCCGCTTGGTGCATCGTGGTTGAAGGCTTTGATACTGTAAAACCAACATCTGTCAGGTGCATAGAAGAAAATGGTGTTGCATTTCTTATATGTTTGTTAGTCCCTGCATGTTGCACAAGATCTGCATGATGTGCACAATTCAGAGCTACAAAGTTTGCATGGTGCTTTACTGTCATCACCAACCACAGACCTTAACCCATCTTTCAATTCCGTTTCTTTTCCCCATGCCTTTCTATATTTTTTTCCATACTTTGCCCATTTTCTTGGTGACATACTGGTCTTTCATTGGCTGAGCCTCAAAATGGCATCCAAGCGTGCCTAAACTGGAGCATGATAGGATGCGTCAAGTGGGTTGGCCAAAAAGTTCACAAATTTCCCCCCATCCACTGTCATGGAGTCACCGGGTGATGCTCTGGAACTAATCCATATGAAGCCAGTCAGGACTCTGGGGGATCCTCCTGTCTCTGAGCATACTGTTTCCAGGGCAAGAAGCTTACACAGCTTCCACCTTCCCGGGTCTGACCTCGGAGCATTCAGCATCCCCTTTTCACACCATGTGCTTCCCACAGTGAGTCTGCACAAGTGGGGCTCCTGGGGAAGCCAGAGTGCCCTGCACCCCAACTCTGCAGTCAGACGTGACTCTCAGCCAGCATAAAACAGAAGATTTCTCCATCGACAGGACCACAGCGTAGAACAGAGCTTGCTATTACAGACTGTCACGGACTCACAGATCGTGCCCACTCTTGGCCCTGTGCAGTCCGTGGGGGGTGCCCCTTTTAGTGAGACAGCCCTTCTCGGGGGTCCACTCTCTTTCGGGGTCAGGCCCCTCCACCTCCTGGAGCCCCGCACCTCTCTGAGCCTTCTGCACGTCTGTCTCTGCATGGCCGTCTCCTCTCTCTCCACACCGGGATCCACAGCACTCTGGACCCCTGGGGCCTCTTCACCCCCGAAGGTGCTGAGGCAAACCCTGTTTCTCTAGACCAGAGTGACCTCTCAGCCAGCATACAAACAGGAGGGTTTATTGAGAGTTGAACACAGAAAACACAGGGAAACTCTCAGGCGGCCTTCAGGCCTGGCCATCTCACAATTAAACAGCCCACATCTTGTTAGTAATCCCTGCATCCAGGTGGGCTCTGCCTGCATTCCCTCGGCCAGCCCCGAGCCCCCCTGCTTACCCAGCTGGTGCTCTGATATCCCCCGGCCTCAAGCCCCCGCCTCTGTCCAATGTCTTCTCTCCAGGTAAACAGGGTCGTAAACAGGAAGGCCTGAGTCCCCTCTCCTTGCAGCTCTCCTTCTGACTGTGTAACCGGCTTGGTTCAGGTCACTGAGGGTCCTCACTCTGCAGTCCATTGTCCTCCACTGGCCAGAACCGGTTGTGTTCTCCTGGGCTGGGGGTCCCGAGTCCCTTCTCCCGTCCTTTGTAACAACGAAACTCCCTCTCCCTCTCCCTCGTTAAACCAGTAACTCCCAGGTACATTGAGTCCCACCCCTGTGCATGCAAACCCTGGAAAAAGAACAGTAACAACCCCAATGAAAAAACCCCCACTTCGTCACATCAGACAATAAGTGACTTTTAGCCAAAGTCCATTCTTTGGGAATTCTGGCCAGACACCTGGGATTCCCCCTCTCCCGTTCCCCCACGCAGACTGCCCAGACTTCCATCCACCTGACCTCCGACACCCCGCCCTTCATGTCCCTCTTCCTTCTCTTTGTCTCGCTTCCGTCAGTGCCCCAAAGGTGTCACCATGGTCACACCACTCCTCCTTGGCTCTCAGGTTATTTTTCATAGTGACTATTATTGATGCACAGATCATAGTCATAAGAGTATCAATGACTACTACCCCCATGCTACTCGTCCATAGTGGGCAAAAATGATCTGCGAGGTGTGACGCTGAGCGGATCAAGAATGACTACAGGGCTCTGGGAGACGGGTGAAGGAGTTTGGAGCACAGTGGTATTCTCTTCAATTCTTCCTGTCAAAGGTAGGGGCGCCGGACAGAAGACAGATGCATCATGGAGGTTTGAATGCCTGGCTGCGAAAGATAGGTGTCGCCAGGAGGGCTTTGGCTTCCTTGACCACGGGATGCTATTTGAGGAAGGACTGCTAGGCAGAGATGGCGAATTCACCTTTCGAGGAGAGGGGAAAGACCCTATTTGCACACAGACTGGCTAACCTAGTGAGGAGGCAGCTTTAAACTAGGTTCGACGGGGACAGGTGAGCAAAGCCCACAGGTAAGTGGGGAACATGAAGACCTGGGAGATGGGTCGGAAACAAGAGGGAGCGTGGGCTATAATGGCAGAGAGAAAGGAGGGTCAGGCAAAACTGGGAGGCAAGATCAAACCAGTATCTTAGATGCCTATATACAAATGCGAGAAGTATGGGTAATAAGCAGGAAGAACTGGAAGTGCTAATAAATAAATACAACTATGACATTGTTGGCATCACTGAAACTTGGTGGGATAATACACATGATTGGAATGTTGGTGTGGATGGGTATATGTTTGCTCAGGAAGGATAGACAGGGGAAAAAGGGAGGAGGTGTTGCCTATATATTAAAAAATGTACACACTTGGACTGAGGTGGAGATGACATAGGAGACGGAAGTGTTGAGAGTCTCTGGGTTAGGATAAAAGGGGTAAAAAACAAGGGTGATGTCGTGCTAGGAGTCTACTACAGGCCACCTAACCAGGTGGAAAGAGGTGGATGAGGCTTTTTTTTAAACAACTAACAAAATCATCCAAAGCCCAAGATTTGGTGGTGATGGGGGACTTCAACTATCCAGATATGTTGGGAAAATAACACCGTGGGCACAGACTATCCAATAAGTTCCTGGACTGCATTGCAGACAACTTTTTTATTTCAGAAGGTTGAAAAAGCTACTAGGGGGGAAGCTGTTCTAGACTTTGATTTTAACAAATAGGGAGGAACTCGTTGAGAATTTGAAAGTAGAAGGAAGCTTGGTGAAAGTGATCATGAAATCATAGAGTTTGCAATTCTAAGGAAGGTAGAAGGGAGTACAGCAAAATAGAGACAATGGATTTCAGGAAGGCGGATTTTGGTAAGCTCAGAGAGCTGATAGGTAAGGTCCCATGGGAATCAAGACTGAGGGGAAAAACAACTGAGGAGAGTTGGCAGTTTTTCAAAGGACACTATTAAGGGCCAAAAGCAAGCTATTCCGATGGGTAGGAAAGATAGAAAATGTGGCAAAAGACCACCTTGGCTTAACCACGAGATCTTGCATGACCTACAAAATAAAAAGGAGTCATAAAAAAATGGAAACTAGGTCAGATTACAAAGGATGAAAATATAGGCAAACAACACAGGAATGCAGCAGGGCAAGATTAGAAAGGCAAAGGCACAAAATGAGCTCAAACTAGCTATGGGAATAAAGGGAAACAAGAAGACTTTTTATCAATACATTAGAAGCAAGAGGAAGACCAAGGACAGGTAGGCCCACTGCTCAGTGAGGAGGGGAGAAACAGTAACACGGAAACTTGGAAATGGCAGAGATGCTTAATGACTTCTTTGTTTCGGTCTTCACTGAGAAAGTCTGAAGGAATGTCTAACATAGTGAATGCTTATGGGAAGGGGGTAGGTTTAGAAGATAAAATAAAAAAAGAGCAAGTTAAAAATCACTTAGAAAAGTTAGATGCCTGCAAGTCACCAGGGCTGATGATGAAATGCATCCTAGAATACTCAAGGAGTTAATAGAGGAGGTATCTGAGCCTCTAGCTATTATCTTTGGAAAGTCATGGGAGACAGGAGAGATTCCAGAAGACTGGAAAGGGCAAATATAGTGCCCATCTATAAAAAGGGAAATAAAAACAACCCAGGAAACTACAGACCAGTTAGTTTAACTTCTGTGCCAGGAAGATAATGGAGCAAGTAATTAAAGAAATCATCTGCAAACACTTGGAAGGTGGTAAGGTGATAGGGAATAGCCAGCATGGATTTGTAAAGAACAAATCGTGTCAAACCAATCTGATAGCTTTCTTTGATAGGATAACGAGTCTTGTGGATAAGGGAGAAGCGGTGGATGTGGTATACCTAGACTTATGAAGGGTTGTATATCATCTTGTTATGTATGCATCCTGAGTCTTAGCTGTCCAACTACTAGCATGTACCTAGTACCGCTTTACGACAAAGCCAGTACTTAAGAGTGGGAATGGTGGATTTTTGCTGAGCCTTTCATGGCAGTGATAACTGCCAGAGATTTTGGTTGAAGCATAAATGGCTTGCTAAACCCAGGGTGTAGTCATTGAGGGCATTTAAGGATGGGGCAAAATCTGTCTGGGGATTGGTCCTGCCTTTGAGCAGGGGTTGGACCCTAGATGACCTCTAGGTCCCTTTCCAATCCTGATTATTATTATCATGATAAACTAGGACGAAAGGGTACCCTCAAAGTCATCGGGTCCAGTCCCCTGCCCTTCATGAGGACCAAATACGTCCAGACCATCCCGATAACTTTATCTAACCTACTCTTAAAGATCCCAGAGATGAGTTCCACACCTCCTAGGCAATTAGTTTTCCAGTTACTACCTGGACAGTTAGGAACTTTCCTAATGCTCCACCTAAATTCCCTTGCTGCAGTTTAAGCCCATTGCTTCTTTCTACTCATTAGAGGCTAAGGGAGAGATAAAGTTTTTCTCCCACCTCCTGATGACACCACTGTTTACGATCACCTGAAACTGCTATCATGTCCCCTTCTTCTCTTTCTGCCAAACTAAATAAACCTCAATCTTTCACCCTCCTTAATTAGTCTGTCTCAACCTTTAATCATCTTTGTTGCTCTTGCTCTAGACCCTCTCCAATGTCTACACATCTTCTTGAAATGTGGTGCTGCAAACGACACGAATACTTCCAGCTGAGGCCTAACAGACGAGTAGAGTAAGAAGATCTGTATCGTTGTATTACAACATACTGTTAATGCAATCCAGAATCACATTTGCTTTTTTGCAACAGGATCAACCGTTGAACTAACATATTAAGCTTGTGCCACGTATGACCTCCCAGATCTCTTTCTGGGCCATACCCTTCCTAGACAGTCTACTTCCCATCTGTAGTGGAAACTAGATTTCCTCTAAGTGAGACTTTGCATTGTCGTATTGAACTCATCATTACCTCAGACACACATCTTCCCCTCGAGACTGAAGTTAGAGCTCTGGGCCTACTTTAGGCAGTGGCTGGGGTTGTTCACCCACCTCCTCTCTGAGAAACGCAGGATCATACACTTGGCCTCCTTAATGTGGACCAGCTCCCATGATAATCCTGAAGGGAGCTCCCTCAAGGCTTGGATGGCCCTTTTTCTAGACTCAAGTAGACTTTACAGGTCAGAGGACCATTATTCATCTAGTCTGACCTACCTGCACAGTGCAGGCCACAGAATCTCACCCACCCACTCCTGTAACAAACCCCTAACCTATGTCTGAGTTACTGAAGTCCTTAAATTGTGGTTTGAAGACCTCAAGCTGCAGAGAATCCTCCAGCAAGTGACCCGTGCCCCATGCTGCAGAGGAAGGCAAAAAACCTCCAGGGCCTCTGTCTTTCATCTCGTGTAGCCACGTCAGGGGCGATTGGTCGGTGTACATGGTGAAGCACCGCCCAAATAGATATGGCTGCAGCTTTTTAAGGGCCCATATCATGGCCAGACATTCCTTTTCTATGGCTGCATAATTCTGCGCCCAGGGCAGCAGCTTCTTGCTCGGGTACATGATGGGGTGTCTCTCCCCTTTTCTGTTAACCTGCATTAGCACTGCACCCAGCCCTGTGTGTGAGGTGTCAGTGAACACCATAAAGGGCTTGTCAAAGACCAGGTTTACCAGCACCGGGCCTTTGACCAGGGCCTCCTTCAGAGTACAGAGAGCCCTCTGGCACTGCTTTGTCCAGACCTCATCTGACTTACTCTTCTTACATAGCTCAGTGATGGGTATGGCTATGGAGCTATACTGGGGCACGAACCTTCGGTAGTAGCCCACCATCCCAATGAAAGCCTGGACCTGCTTCTTAGTCTGGGGAGTGGGCCAATCTCTGATCACCTCCACCTTGGCTGGTTCTAGCTTTAGGCAGCCACCCCCCACTTTGTGCCCCGGGTATGTCACCTCTGACATCCTTGTTACCAGAAATTGGGCCAGCTAGTAAGCTTAGGGAGGACTAATGACCCACCAGAGTTTGGCAGAAAGCAACTTGTTTATTATATTGATAACGAAGCTCAAAAGAAGGAGTGGGGGTCACACTCACACTCGGATACTCACGCTCCCAGGACAAGCACGGCACTGGAGATGTTAGGATCCTTGAAGGTAAGTGTCCCACAGCACAACGATGGACAGTGCGATGGAGGTAAGTCTTCCCACGCACGATGAAATGCAACACAGTGAACCACGGCCAGGTGGTCCAGGCGAAGGGCCTTCAGGAGAGGTACAAGTTGTGAGTGCACTCCTGAGCACATGGCCCCTTCCCCTTTTAAGGAGTTGCTCCTCATGGCCTGTGACTAGAGATGACTTGGATGCATCTGGTTGGTCACGCTCCACCTCGGCCAGTATCCATGCAGCGTCCATTCTGATAACATTGGGTGTGTGATCGTTGCCTAATCAGAGTCCCAGACACCTTGTCTACCTGAGAGGTCTTCTGATCTTACAGCTGTTCAACCGGCCCATTCATCCCACAAGCATTCCAGGAGGGGGCGGGGAGGGAGAAAGCCACTTCACAGGTATTCAAAGAGGGAGAGGAGACAAAAGGAGTGGGAGGAGTGTAACAGACCTTTTGAGCATACAGGTCATACATAGCATAGTCATACAAATCACTGCTGCGCCTACAACAATCTCCACCTTGCACTTCCCAGCTTTTATAGTCAGACCTGCGTCCATGAGCCAGTCCAGCACTTTTTTAACCTGGGACACATGGTCCTCCCAGGTCTGGCTAAAAACACAGATATCATCAATATAGGCCAGGGCAAAATTCTCCATCCCCTTGAGTAACTGGTCCACCAGGAGCTGGAAGATGGCAGGTGCCCCCTTTAGGCCGAAAGGTAGGACTAGGAACTCGTATAACTCCATAGGGGTGATGAAAGCAGATTTCAGTTGGGCATCCAGATCCAAAGGTACTTGCCAGTAGCCCTTGGTGAGATCCATAGTAGTAAGATAAGGAGCCACCTCTAGCTTGTCTAGAAGCTCATCAGGCAACATAACAAGATGAATAAAACCCCACTTTGTCACACCCAGAAAGGAACTTGGGGGTAGAGGAATGGGACTTGCATGCAGCATCTGGCCCGCTCCCCCATCCACCCACCTAGCAAGTAGCTCAGGGAGGTGGGGGGAATAGATTCATAGATTCTAGGACTGGAAGGGACGTTGAGAGGTCATCGAGTCCAATTCCCTGCCCTCATGGCAGGACCAAATACTGTCTAGAGTAGCCCATCCCAGATAGACATTTATCTAACCTACTCTTAAATATCTCCAGAGATGGAGATTCCACAACCTCCCTAGGCAATCTCTTCCAGTGTTCAACCACCCTGACACTTAGGAACTTTTTCTTAATGTCCAACCTAAACCTCCGTTGCTGCAGTTTAAGCCCATTGTTTCTTGTTCTATTCTTATAGGCTAGGGTGAAAAAGTTTTCTCCCTCATCCTTATGACACCCTTTTAGATACCTGAAAACTGCTATCATGTCCCCTCTCAGTCTTCTCTTTTCCAAACTAAACAAACCCAA
>NC_133781.1:4934612-4936480 GCF_003597395.2 Chelonoidis abingdonii
CGCCCCACGGTGCCGGAGCAGGGCACCCTATGGTGCCCCACTGAGGCAGAGAATCTCTGACCCATCCCATGGTCGTGCACACGCCCCACGGTGCCAGGGCAGGGCGCTCTATTGTGC
The DNA here is from genome assembly GCF_003597395.2 of Chelonoidis abingdonii. NCBI lineage: Eukaryota > Metazoa > Chordata > Testudines > Testudinidae > Chelonoidis > Chelonoidis abingdonii. Next base: position 4,934,730 of record NC_133781.1, read on the forward strand.
CCCCCTGAGGCAGAGAATCTCTGACCTGTCCCAGGGTCGCGCCCACGCCCCATGGTGCTGGAGCAGGGCACCCTATGGTGCCCCACTGAGGCAGAGAATCTCTGACCCGTCCCATGGTCGCGCCCATGCCTCATGGTGCCGGAGCAGGTGCCCCACCGAGGTAGCTGCTGCACAGCCCCGGAGAGGGGCAGTCCCTGCTCTGAAGAACTCCCAGACAAGACACTCCCCCCCGCCCCCCCCCACACACAGAGCGGTACAGAGGGGGAGCGACTTGCCAAGTCACCGAGCTGGGAGCTGACTCGCAGCCCAGCCCTAACCCGCAGGCAACGCTGCCTCCTCCCAGGAGGCATTGAGCGATTATCCGGGTGCTGTGCAGGGCAGGGGTCATAACCAAACCTGGGGGCCTGGGAGCGAGAGCTGCAAGCGAGTGGGCACCATGCAGGGGTAGTGTATAAATCCGAGGAGAGGAGCACCAGAAATCCCTGCGTTTCAGAAACCACTCCCACCTGTCCCTTTCCCTGACAAACCCTGCCCCACAACTGTAAGAGAGCTGGAGGCTGGAGACAGGATACACGACAAGGGGAAATTCTTGCTTTATCAACCTCCCAGAATCATCTGCAGAGCGGCTGAGCAAAGAAGCCACCCTGCCAACCACAGAAACCCTGGAGGAAGGAAGCCCTAGGCACCCGCACTTTAAACAGTTCCAGCCTCCCTTCCTCGCCCTCCACCACAAAGCACTGGGGAAGTGCCTCGGTTTCGCTGCAAACACGCAGGCAGGGGGAGAGAAGACTTCTATCTCAGGAATCTGCACAGCTGCTTGGCCTCTTCCAAGCACCTGGACTCTTCTCTTTTCCCCCAGCAGCTTCAAGCGAAGAGCAGAACCTGCCTTTCTGCGTTCTCTGATAGAAAGGAAGAAATAGGTCAGGCACTCAGCTCCACAGAAGAGCAGGAGACATGAAACTGCCCTAGGCAATGGAGATCAGATGCCAAACAGACTGCGGGGCTCTGTAGAGACTAATACTAGCAAGCTGTTAACCTCCAGAGAGAGGTTTTCCGTCCTGAAGCCTGAAAGCAGGCACTGGGGAAGGAAGTACCCAGATAAGGTAAGGACAGGGGCGGCTCTAGACATTTTGCCGCCCCAAGCATGGCAGGCAGGCTGCCTTCGGCGGCTTGCCTGCGGGAGGTCCCCGGTCCCGCGGATTCGGCAGCAGCCTGCAGAATGTCCGCCGAAGCCGCAGGACCAGTGGACCCTCCGCAGGCTGCAACCAGCAGAGCGCCCCTCATGGCTTGCCGCCCCAGGCCCCAGTGCCACTGGGGCCGCTGAGGTGGTGGTGCGTGTGCAGTGGTTTGACAGTGACTCTACCACCTTCTGTCTATATCAGAGGGCTTGGCTACACTACGAAACTCCAAGCGAGCATAGCAGGGAACACTCCTGCAGCACGGCTTTGAAATATGAGTGTGGTCGTGGCGCCAGGCTGGAGAGAGCTCTCCCAGCGCTGCACGTTATTCCATCCTCCCTGTTGCGGATTAGCTTACAGCGCTAGGAAGCACACGCTCCCAGTGCTGTGGCAACTGTTTCAAACTGGCGCTTTGCAGTGCTGTAACTTGCTGCACCTCAGGAAGTGTTTTTTCACATCTGAGGCGAGAAATTGCAGCGCTGAAGCGCCAGTGTAGCAAGGCCCAAATCTGTACATCAGAGCCTCTCCTCACCCAGGGCGGCTCCGGACACCAGCATGCCAAGCACGTTGGCC
>NC_133781.1:4938653-4973803 GCF_003597395.2 Chelonoidis abingdonii
GCGCTACTCCTCTCGTTTGGGAGGAGTTCCGAAATCGATTTAAGGAGGCGGTTAACTCGAGATTAATGACGACGTCGTGTGAACGGATACAGCGTTAAATCGGTATATCGGCCATTAAACCGATTTAAAGTCGCAGTGTAGACCTGGCCTGTGATTCACATCCTGCTGCCGGGACTCAGTGACCCCAGCGATCGCTCCCAGAGCTGCATCCCAGCTGCTCCTGGGTCCTAGCGAGCAACTGATTCCACTGCAGTCACCTGCCCCCAGACCCTGCCTCCTGGGGCCCCATGGCCCCTGGGCAGGGGCGGCTTCTCACAGCATTAAGGGACATCAAGCATAGAAGCCACTGTGTCAATGGGCAGAAAGGAGACGTGCAGAACCCCAGGAAGTGGGAGAAAGGAGGTTTCTATGGAGATGGGGATTGTTCCAGATTCCCCAGTATCAATAGGGGCACATGGGTGATGGGTCCTGCTCCTAGAGAGGCAGCCCAGGAGCAGGAGCTGCAGGTGACGTTTCTTGGTAACACTGATTCAGTGTGTGATTCATTTTGATAACAGACTGGCATAGAGAGCAGTTTGTCAGAGACGGTCTCCTGTCTCCACACCAGGCTCACTGGCTACTAGCCCTGGGCCAGAATTACAAGCTCTTCTCCCCCTAACTCGGGCCCTGCATCGATCAGCACTTTGCCATCAAGTTCCTCTGATTATTCCTAGGGCTAGATTAACCATTCCTGGGCAGAAGGTGTGACATTATTGAAATAATCTGGGACCATATAGAACATGGTTGCAACCAAGGTCCTGAAGTGGCACCAAATCTTATGTAAAAAGGGTCATATAAGGTGTCTAAGACCAGGTTATGGGTTACTGGTTATGATTATGCTGTCTATATGTATGTATCATTTTGTAGTTGAAGTTATGAGTATTGGCTCTATACCAGGGATTGGCAACCTATGGCACGCGTGCCAAAGACGGCAAGCGAGCCAATTTTTAATGGCACGTTGGAGCCTGCCGCGACTTCAGCATGCCATTAAAAAATCCTGTCCAGCCCGGCCCGCTGTCCTCTGCCCTCCGCTCCCCGGGCAGGAGAAGGGAGCAGAAGCATAGCTGTGCGCACAGGGTGGGCAAATGGTCCCACTCTCCCAGCACAGCAAGCTGCGGGGTCCGCGCTCCTGGGCTGGAGAGCCAGGCCTTCCCCTGCCTTCTCCCCTCCTCTGGAGCCCTGCCGCAGCGCGCAGTGCTCTGGGGGTTGGGGCTGTGAGCTCCCGCGGGGCAGCGTTTGACTCTGCGGGGAGGCAGACACACTTCCCGCTCAACTGGAGGGGCGGGGCTGTGTGCTTCCGCGGAGCAGCATGTCTAGCTCTGTGTGGAGCCTCATGGTAAGGGGCCCAGGGCTGGGGCGGTTGGATAAGGGGTGGGGGCAGCAGGGGACAGCGTGACTGGGAGGGTGTGGTAGGGGCGGGGGTGCTGGAGGGGCACCAGGAGTGCTGGGGTGATGCATGGGAGTTCCAGGTCTGTCAGGGGGGAACCCCGGACCAGCAGTGACGGTGGGCCGGCAGCATAAAATCAACAGTAATTTCATTTAAATGCAACCTAACATTTTGAAACCTGGTTTATTACATACCACACTAAGTAGTTTATAAAAAGACATAGAGAGAACCCTTCTAAAAAACAGATAAAGTATACGGCACGTGAAACCGTTAAAATTAGAGGAAAAATGAAGACTCGGCACACCCGCTCCTGAAAGATGCTGACCCCGATGCTATACGTCTGTAGTTAAATTTGTGCTGTGCCGGAGACAGCCCAGACAGTTGGTGTGCTCTGCTACCTGCTGAGCACAGTAAGGACCATCAGTCTAACAACTAACTCGGAGAGCGAAAGGCAAAACGCCGTGTAACCAGCAAAGTACTGCAAGAACTTGCCCATTGACCCAGAACCCATTTGCTGTAATTTTCCACATAAGAACAAAGAAATGCGACACCTGAAAAGCCTATAAAAGGCGAACCGATCTCCATCGTCGCAAATCCTGCTTCTTACCCGAAGAAACTTGCTAACAAACTGAAATCGCTGCAAAAAGGACGGCATGAACCACCCAGCGGGGATGTACCAGAGACTTGATAAACCTGCAGTTATCCATCACTGCTACAAGCTGAACTAAAAACTGCCATACTCGTAGATGATTCAACCAAATTCTAGCTCTCATCTCTACTTATTTCCCTTTATGAATAAACCTTTAGATTTTAGATTCTAAAGGACTGGCAACAGAGTGATTTGTGGGTAAGATCTGATGTGTATATTGACCTGGGTCTGGGGCTTGATTCTTTGGAATCGAGAGAACCTTTTTTTTATTGGGGTGTTGGTTTTCATAACCATTCATCCCCAGGACGAGTGGGACTGGTGGTGATACTGGGAGACTAGAGTGTCTAAGGAAATTGCTTGTGTGACTTGTGGTTACCCAGTGGGGTGAAACCAAAGTGCTTTTTGTCAGGCTGGTTTGGTTTGCCTTGGGGTGGAAAAACCCCAGCCTAGGGCTGTAACTGCCCTGTTTAAGCAATTGGTCCTGAATTGGCACCCTCAGTTGGGTCCCGCCAGAACCGCATTGTCACAGAAGGCAAAACTCCCTCCTGTGTATCCCTCTGCCCCCTGGCTCCCATGTGGGCACTGACAGCAGCTCCCCATGCTGTGCCTGGATGTCAGCGGTGAAGCACCAGCTGGTCTGGTTCCAGGGCTGATGCTCTGCACATACTGGATAGGCCCGAATGTCGCACCACAGTTATGATGGAGGAAGGGAGAGGAGGCTCTGGGGCCAAAACTGAGTGAGAGGCATTGTGCTATGTGGGTTTCAACGCCAAATTTTGCCTTGGTGTCCCTCCCCTGCAAACACAGGGCAGGGGCCTGGGATAAACTTGAGTGGGCAGTGGGGCAGCCCTATGTAAGGTAGGCCAGGGAACACTTAGCGTGAAGAGCGTACTGGGGTTTAGATATGAAATGGGGATCTGTGTGCCTAGCCTGAGGCAGCTGGGAGCATGCCCAGTACCAGATCTATAGGCACTTGGGGGATTTAAATGACAGAAATGTAGGTGCATAGGCTCTTTCAACACCTTCAGAGTTAGGCAACAGCTAAGTGGGGAGGAGGGGTTGAGGATCAGTGGCATCTAAATATCAGAATCAGGTACCTAAAGCAAAAGTAGCAGCTAGGCACCTAAATTAGCCCCTGGTGTCTAACCTCCTTTGATAATCCCACTAGGCCCCTATCTGCATCCTCAAGTGCCTAATACCTTTAAAAATCCAACCCTAAGTCATTTTGGAAAAGATGGTTTTGAAAAACTTACCCAAAATCTAATGTACTTTAAAAATCAGTTTAATATAATCTGGGCCCACAAGCACTAAACAAACTTCAATCAGAACAGTGTGGGGCTTGAATGGTATCACTCCAGGGCAGGGTCTGACAGTCAGTGCTAAATGTCTGAACAGACCCATTGTTAATGATTATTGCTAAAGCCAGTAGCAGATTTACTTTTTTCAGAAAACGTATCCTGCGCTGTAGGAGTAAGTGCTCTAATTGTGGGGAAGAACAGTCTGTATTTGTCAATAACAGAAGCTGAATACCTGCTTCAAGGGCAGAGCCTCATTCTCTCAGCAATCTGGAGGTGCTGCCCCCTCCCCTCATCATTCCTCTTGGGGCATCACTGGTAGCCCTTTAGATTACATAGTCACTCCTGACATTTACAAAATCATTAAGTTGGTTGTTCTGCATATTGAGACTGTAAGTTCTTTCCCTTAGGAGCTGCCTCTCATGATGTGTATATACAGCACCTAGCACAACATGGCCTTAGTCTTCTGTGGAGCCTCTGGCTTCTGCTGTATTACAAATATTCATGGTATTAACTTAGACATGATTATTTTGTAGCCAGACAAGAATAAATTTGGGGAAAGTTGTGGTATGTGGAACAGGCCGAGTATCAACAGAGAGAGACTCCCAAACCTACCACTCTAAACTTCCTGTTCTGCTAAACCTCATTCATATGTTCAATTTTACTACTGCCAATAGCCCCATTGATTTAAATGGGTCTGAGCTAGAATTAGGTAGGTGGTAAGGTTGAGAGAGCAGGAGTCTTGGGTTGAAACATACACACATAGTATGGGTGACCTCGCTGTGCAGTTCTGCACCAGACCATGTTTGCATTGCTTTTATGGTTAACCTCCACTATGAATCTGCTGGGTATTTAATGTAAAACAAACTACATTTGGAGTGTGAGAAACTAAATTCTACTTTCAAAGGAGGCACAAAGACAGACTCCTCTTCCCACACCCACCCCAGCTCCGTACTTTACATGCCCAGCACATTGCTGTGCCCAAATCCCCCATGCACCAGCAACAGAGCAACATTTACAAATTGGTAGAAAAGTGCAGAGAACCCGTGAGAGATGCTAGGACCCAGTCACAAAGCAAACACTCCGAGGGCAAGGAATTCAAGGAGTTTAGATTAGAGTGATGCAGTGTGCGGTGAGTTGGGCAGAGTGAGTCTCTATTGTCCCCACACAGGACAAGGTGGTAGATGGGTGGGTGGGTGGGGGGTGGGACCAGCTGGGCTGTCAGGCTGGTCGTCTTCCTCTGGCCTCAATGCGGGGGGTCAGCCTGGCTTGAAGGCTGGACCAGGTGTGTTGGCTTCTCCAGCTTCCTACTTGTCTCTGCCCAGGGTCATTCTCATAGTAATTCGGAGATGCTGCCCCCTCACCTCATCATCCCTCTTGAGGTATCATTTGTAGCCCTTTAGATTTCATGGATGGCTTCACCCGGCACTCATAGGGCAATACTTGTCTCTCTTTGGCATTGGTGCAGCAAGTTCACAGTTCTCAGCCTCAGTTGTCTGTCTCTCAATAGACAAGACTGCAGTTTCCCAGGTCTCTCTCCCCATCTTGATTGTATCTCATATCTCTGAAGGGGTCAGGGAGTAACTCCATGCCCTGATCAATCTCGGCCTCTTGGAGTATGAATCTAGCACTCAGGCTAGGTATTCGTGCTCAGAGATATTGATAATTTTCATTGTTCAAACAACACAAATATCTCATGACAAAGCATAAAGGTTAAAATAAAATAAAAAGGACTCTTCTGGAAAATGATCATTTGTCTCATAAAGTCCCCAGTAAACTTGTGCTACATCCTGTCAACCTAAACTAATATCAAAGTATGTGACCAAACAGCCCTGAGGAAGAGAGGAAAACCAACAGTACAAGGTGGGCTACAAAACACTCAGGTTCATAAAGTGAAATCCCACACAATCATAACTCCGAAAAGAAGAAAAAGCAAATTTATCCATTTGCTTCTGAACTGGCTAAATCTGCTTTACTCAGCACCTCCTCATTACTTGATTGTGTCATTTACAAAAGTTTTACCACTGTCCTAATGCCACAAATCATAGAATATCACGGTTGGAAGGGACCTCAGGAGGTATCTAGTCCAACCCCCTGCTCAAAGCAGGACCAATTCCCAAATAAATCATCTCAGCCAGGGTTTTGTCAAGCCTGACCTTAAAAACCTCTAAGGAAGGAGATTCCACCACCTCCCTAGGTAACCCATTCTAGTGCTTCATCACCCTCCTAGTGAAATTTTTTTCCTAATGTCCAACCTAAACCTCCTCCACTGCAACTTCAAACCATTACTCCTTGTTCTGTCATCTGGTACCACTGAGAACTGTCTAGATCTGTCCTCTTTGGAACCGCCTTTCAGAAAGTTGAAAGCAGCTATCAAATCCCACCTCATTCTTCTCTTCTGCAGACTAAACAATCCCAGTTTCCTCAGCCTCTCCTCCACGTGCTCCAGCCCCATAATCATTTTGTTGCCCTCTGCTGGACTCTTTCCAATTTTTTCTACATCCTTCTTGTAGTGTGGGGCCCAAAACTGACACAGTACTCCAGATGAGGCCTCACCAATGTCCAATAGAGGGGAACGATCACGTCCTTTGAGCTGCTGGCAATGCCCCTACTTATATAGCCCAAAATGCTGTTAGCCTTCTTGGCAACAAGGGCACACTGTTGACTCATATTCAGCTTCTTGTCCACTGTAACCCCTAGGTTCTTTTCTGCACAACTGCTTCCTAGCCATTCGGTCTCTAGTCTGTAACAGTGAATGGGATTCTTCCGTCCTAAGTGCAGGACTCTGCATTTGTCCTTGTTGAACCTCATCAGGTTTCTTTTGGCCCAATCCTCTAATTTGTTGAGGTCTCTCTGTATCCTAACCCTACCCTCCAGCGTATCTACCACTCCTCCCAGTTTAGTGTCATCTGCAAACTTGCTGAAAGTGCAGTCCACGCCATCCTCCAGATCATTAATGAAGATATTGAGCAAAACCGGTCCCAGGACCGACCCTTGGGGCACTCCACTTGAAACCAGCTGCCAACTAGACATTGGACAAAAGGAAACCGGCTTTCAACTAGATATTAGACAAAAGGAAAAAAGAAAAAAAACAAACCAAATCCAAATTCCGCCCATCTATAAATGTTCTGGACTTGCCTGGAAAGAGCCCAGAAGCCACTTTACCAAGAGATGGAAATAGTGATTTTAGCTCAGAAAGCTCAAACTGAGTTTGGGGTTCATTTGAATTCCCCCCTCTAGGTCTGGGACACTTTCATCTCTAGCCCTCAGGAGTCTGAGTCAGGAGCAAATAAATCAAAGCTTGATGCTTAAGCAGGGAGAGCAAAGAACATTGTTGGAAGTGCCATGCTGGGAGGTGGGGGGTAGAATGGGGAGAGGATAAACTCTCCATGGCTCAGACAGGGGCTGTTGTGTCAGGGTGGAGTGTGACAGTGAAGGGGAGAGAAGGGAATCCCCCATACTCATCCTTAAATAATACGGAGCCCAAAATACCACATTTTCCTAGCCCTGCTCCAGAACTTTTAGAATCTATTTAATTCTGGTCTCTAAGGGAGTCAGTATATATATAAAAAATGTTTTTGGCATAACCTGGAGCAATGTGAGACTATGTGAGAATGGGACACTCTCTCCTCAAAAGGGGAACTCAGTAACTCTAGCAATCACTCTGCTAATGAGGGAGGGGGGGAGGGAGGGAAAAGGGTGAAATCAGTATATACAAGAAAGTTGGGGTCAGTCTAGATTAGGAAAAGTGGAGGAGGGTCAGGGGAGATTTGCTAGCTAATCCCAACCACTTTTCCCACCACAGACAGACTCTTGGAGGCTGATGCTGTGGAGGCAGAGGTGGGATCCCGAGGCCTTTAGACCTCCCACAAAAGATACTATGGATATCAGTCCCTCTCATTGATGCTTTCTGAATGCAGAGAAGGCAGGGAAAAGGGGCTGAGGATGTGACTGATAAGAGTAAGCACTTCTCTTTCCTATACCCTCCTCTCTTACCCCATGATCCCTAACACTTTATTTCCCCTGCACTCAGCACCCTCTGCTTTCCACAGTCACCAGACCCAATCATTCAATCCCCCAGTTTCCTCCCCCAAACCCACCCCTCCTGGTCCCTTCATATTTGATCCCCCAGAACCCAGCACCTTAGGGGATTTAGAGAGGGCAAGTGTTGCCAGCCTCAGGGACACTCACTCTGCAGGAACCAGCTCCAGGTAAGTGGGGGAGCCCAGCCCAGGAATATTATTGGAAGATGGGGGGTGGGGACAGGTGTCCAGAGTGAATGTGGGCCCTGGACCAAGTATCCCTCTCCTAGTCTCTATGGAAGAGGAATCATGCCTCGGAAGGGAAGGGTGGAACTTCATCCAGGCAGAGGGAGCTTCTGGAGGAGTTTCTCTCTCCTTTCCCCCCAGCACGTTAGCAGGAGGCAGGAAGGCCCTGAACTTCAGCAGCCAGGGCTGCAGCAGGGAGGAGGGGCTGATCGGGACTTCTCCTCTTCTTCCTGGGCTTTGTTTAGACCAGGCAAAGCCAGAGGTTCCCTGATCAGCTCAGGATCAGCTGCTGCTGAAACCTGCCCCGAGACATGGGCAGCTGGATAACTAGGAGCCAAATGCCACTGCTGTGCAGGAAAATTAGGAAATGGAGTTTTTATTATGGCCGGCCCTAGTCACGGCATTGAGAGAATTTCTCTCCTGTGTGGAGGAGTCTCTGGTGTCCATTGTGGTGCTGGCTCCAACTGAAGCATTTTCCATGCTAAGGACATCTGAGAGGCCTCTTCCTTTTGAAGATTTGCTGATGATGCATGCCATGTGAGCACCAAATGAAGGTACCCACACATTCAAGCTCTTTCTTCTGGGCATTATCCAATGGGGAATAATGTGTGAGCTCAGACTGAATCTTTTCCTGAAGTTACTGAAGCTTTTCCCACAATCCAAGTTTTTATGGGTTCTCTGTCTTGTGTAGATTGTCAGATGTGAAGTCAGGTTTGATCTTTGAATTGAACTTTTTCCACAGCTGAGGCATTTATAGATTCTGTCTCATGTGACTTCTCCAACATGACGTTGGATTGAAGCTTTTCCAATCATCCAAGCATTTATGGGGTTTCTCTGTTGTCTGAATTGTCAGATGTCTACTAAGGTGTGAATTCTGACTGAAACTTTTCTCACAGTGGAGGCATTTTCACAGTTTCTTCCCCTTGTGGATTCTCCCATGCTTAATATGGCTTGCGTGCTGACTGAAGCTTTTCCCACAATCCAAACATTTATAGGGTCTCTCTCCTGTGTGCAGTCTCTCATGGGCAATAAGATTTGAGCTCCAACTGAAGCTTTTACCGCAGTCCAAGCATTTATAGGGTCTCTCTCCCGTGTGGGTTCTCTGATGTGTAATAAGGGCTGATGCTGCAATAAAACTTTTCCCACACTCAAGGCATTTATATGGCCTCTCTCCCATGTGGATTCTTCCATGGCTAATAAGATGTGAGCTCTGACTGAAACTTTTCCCACAGTCCAAGCAATTATAGGGTTTCTCTCCTGTGTGGGTTCTCTGATGTACAATAAAGGCTGATGGTGCACTGAAACTTTTCCCACACTCAAGGCATTTACATGGTCTCTCTCCCGTGTGCAGTCTCCGGTGGGTAATAAGATTTGAGCTCCGACTGAAACTTGCACTACACTCCAAGCATTTATAGGGTTTCTCTCCTGTGTGAGTTCTCTGATGTGTAATAAGGGCTGATGCTGCAATAAAACTTTTCCCACACTCAAGGCATTTATATGGCCTCTCTCCCATGTGGATTCTTGCATGGCTAATAAGATGTGAGCTCTGACGGAAACTTTTCCCACAGTCTAAGCATTTATAGGGTTTCTCTCCTGTGTGGGTTCTCTGATGTACAATAAGGGCTGATCGTGCACGGAAACTTTTCCCACACTCAAGACATTTATAGGGTTTCTCTCCTGTGTGGGTTCTCTGATGAATAATAAGGGCTGATGATACAGTGAAACTCTTCCCACACTGAAGGCATTTATATGGTCTCTCTCCTGTGTGGATTCTGCTATGGCAAAAAAGTCCAGAGATATTACTGAAGCTGTTCCCACACTCAAGGCATTTATAGGGTCTCTTTCCCCTGTGCAGTCTCCCATAGTTAATAAGATTTGAGCTCCCACTGAAGCTTTTACCGTAGTCCAAGCATTTATAGGGTTTCTTTCCTTTGTGATTTGTCAGCTGGGCTGTGGTTTCCTTGGGATCCTTGCCTCCTCTCCCACTTTCAATGGATTCATCTACTTGCTTTCCTTGGCAATTTTCCAGCTTCCGTTCTGACCTGTGCCAATCACTCCAGGCTTTTCTCTCTTCAAAGCATTGGAAAATATTCCCATCTTCTCTACTCAATATGCTTCCTTGCAGTTCAACTTGCTCAGGACATTCCTGTTGTGGATTCCCCTCCTCGTTCTCACTCATTGTCTCATCACCTGCTGGAGGAAAGAGAGAATTCAGGCAGGAGTCATTTCCTGGGCCGGTAGAAAATACAGAAAGGGAAATAGCGGAGAGAGAAAACAATGCATAAGCTGTTGGAAGACTGAGAATTTGGATTCTGCCTCCACATCCCATTCAAACACTCACAGGGAAGTGAAGACAGGGATAAAAATCCTGACAGCTAACAGGGTGGGTGGGAAGCCATGAGTGATATGACACCGGCTGACCACAGCCTAACCTGGGTGGGATGAGACAGAACTGAGGGGGCTCACACCAGATTTTTGGGATTTTCAGCTTTTTCCTTCTTTTGCAAGATAGTTTCTTTGTGTGTCACTGACTCCTCACCTGCTTGGGTACCTCTTGAGACCTTCATTTCCTTGGAGGCCTGGAGATCCGGGACCCACGGCTCTTCTCCTGCTTCCAGCCGGGCGATCAGGTCAGGTTTGGGAATAGGGAATCCTGCTCACGGGACGAAATCAGGCATGATCAGAGTGCACTGAGGATTGGTGAAGTATTTGTCACAAAGGACACATCTTGAGTTTAAACTGACCCCATGAATTACTGGGGGGTTATGGGATCTGAATGGATGGGAACATGGTCTCTGAGCTCCGTTGGGAGAAGCAAATGTCTGGGGGGGGGGCGGGGGGGAGTTGTCACACCCTCATTAGGAGTTTTCAGGATCTGTGGGCTCTGGGGGACTTGCTGAGGCACAAACAGCTCTAGTCTTAAACCCCTGGATACATCTAAACCTCCAGAGGCCAGAGCCCTCCCCACACATGGAGCTATTTCCAAGAAGGGAGGTGCACAGAGATCCTGCATGTGAGTGAGAATTAATGCAGATAGGATAATACACTGCTCCTGCCTCGTGAGAGCTGGAGGGATGGGGATAAATTAGCATGTCCATTAGGTCCATGACTCCCCTATCCCACTGGAGGGGGTATGGAGATGAATGGCTCTCTTACACTGAAGCTGTGGACTATGAGACCCAGTCCCCTCTAATGTAACTGACTAGGGAAGAACCTGACCAGGTGCAGAAATGCAGGCCCCAGGGCTTCAAATAGCTGAGGGGACAGGAATCCTTACCCAGAGAGGTCACAGTCTCATAATTCTCCTGCATGACGTCCGTGTAGAGGGCTCTCTGACCAGGGTCCAGCAAACCCCCCTGCCCCTCGGTGAAATACACAGCCACCTCCTCGAAGGTCACCGGCATCTGAAAAAACAGGTGCTTCCCACTCAGTACCTCCTGCCCCAGCCACAATCCCACTATTCATGTGGGAAGAAGCACACAAATAGGACAGCTCTGGGAGGGCCAGAGGAGCAGAATCCCACCCCTACCCTGCTCAGAGTGGCCAGGAGGCTCCAGGGAACAGAGAAAAGGTGAGAGCTCCTTGTCCCTCCCAGCAGAGGGAGGAGGGAAGGGTCTTCTTATTTACCACACACCTACTGTCTACAGGCTGATGTGGGAAGCAGAGCTCCGTGCAGGGAACAGAGACAGGAATTCCTGCACCTTCCCTTTGTATTTCACCGCAGCCTCTGCCTAGTGCATTCAGGCTCCAGCACTCTGGTCTGTTTTCCCAGTCTTGTCCAGGGGGTTGTTGTTTCCTGTTTCAGAAATGGTGGAATGTTCACTCTCCTCCTCACATTTGGCCTGTTCATAAATCAGGCCCTAGGCTGAGCATGTTCCAGCAGATTAAACACACCCTGTCCTCATTTCTGCCTGCCCCTATGCATTTCCTGCCCCTCCCTCTCCACAACAATCCTCCCCAGCAGTTCCCCCCAAAATCCCATACCTGAGCTGGCTCCACCACAGCCATTTCCCTTCCCCGTACCCTAGAAAAATGGGATGATCTGGAGCAACACGTTGTCCTTATTCTGCAGCCTGTCAGGGTGAGAAGGGGAATTTTCTGAACAGCGTTAGTCCATTTCACACCCCGATTCCCCCCAGAGTCTTTCCCTGCAGACAGACACTCTAGACTCTGCCATGCAGGGCAAACTCTCAGTGACATTATTACAACACAGACCTGACCCCTTCCATGGGGACTAAACCCAGAAGATACTTTTAAACAGTCCCAGTAACAGAGTCTCTGAGTCAAGCACTAGAAAAGAGCAGAATCAAAGGAGCTACTTTGGTGATCCCCCAGACACTGTCCCCAGGAAAGCACATTCCCCCAGCAGCGCGGGGACTAGGTAGAGGCAGGAACTGACTTTTCCTCTCTCTGCTCCTCACCTTCTTCTCAGGACAGTCAATCTGCCCAGGGGTGCTGCAGGAAATGGAGCTGGGCAGGGCTAGGAGCTGGGAACCTCCCTCCCCGCTGATTGCTCTTGCTGCCCCTTCCAGTCTCTCCCCTTTTCCTTCTGCATGGAAGAACTGGTTACTGTCCTGTCATTCCTGTGAGCTTTTCTCTCTAATAGCTACTGCCACTGCTAACAAGCGTGTGACAGAATGTATCAAGGGCAGCAGCTCTGGGACTCGCAGACAGCTGGGAGCAGAGATGGGGTGAGGAGGGGCCATTTGTGCAGAGTCAATTTCCTGTCCATCCCCAGCACTTTATCCCAGATGTCACTCATCACCTGGAGTCTCCAACAGAGCCCAGGGCTGCCCTAGGGGCTAGTTTCAGCCAGAGGAGAAAGTCCTCCCTTGGCTGGGCACACAGGGGCTTTAATGATGGTCTCTCCCAGCACAGACCCTGCAGGGCAGCTGCACAGCCTGAGCTCCCAGATCACAATGGAGGCAGCAGCACATTTGCCCCAGGAAGCCCAGCTAGCTCCACGGCTCTAGTATCCTGAGCACAGAGACTGACACTGGCCTCCTCTGCCTTAGCAATTACCAGAGCCTCCATGTGCTGCTCCTGCAGCCCCAGGGACAATCAGGCCAATGCTGATTTCATTTGCCCATCTGGACACTCACAGGAACCAGAGAGTCAGTCCAAACTGGAATTTTGTACTGGAACCAAAACTGAACCATAGTTTTTATTTACTGACTGAATTGACCCTGAAAAAAAAAGTGGGTGGGGCAGAGAGGATCAGTTAAAATAAAGATTCAGCATGATTTCAAGCTCAATATAAAAAAATGCAGTGATCTCATTTTAATTTTAAGAGAAGAAACTAATTAGCCAATGGTCTGGTGATAGCTTCCAGAACAGCCTGCCCCAGGATAGTGAGAAGAGAATGAGAACAGAAGGGGGCCGGTCCACAAGCACAGGGACGGAGGAGGAGCTTCCTGCACACCATAGGAGGCAGAAGGGGGGCCCAGAGTATAGGAATCATCTCTGAGATGCCCCCTTGGAGGGAAAAGAGGGGGGGATGCTCCCTTGGCCCTGAAGTTCTTAGTATCTCTTCAAGCCCAAGAGCAAAAGTAATGGCCCCTCAACCTTCTCCCTTAGACAGGCTCCGCCCACCATCTCCACCCCCTGGGGCAGCTCCTCCCTCCCACTTGAACCAGGGTTCATGCTCCAAACTCCCTTCCCCACTGAAGCCAGCTGCAGGGCCCACTCCCAACTCCTTCCGTCCCTCCCCACCCCCCCGGCACTGTCTGATGCCCACTTCCACCCCCAACTATCAGAGGAGGACAAAGTCAAGGCAAAATTTCATTACACCAAAACATGGAAGAAGATGGAAAAGCTTCAGTCAGAAGTAATGATGTCATAGAATCTGTCAGACATGTCTGAAATTGAAAGATACATTGGAACTTCTTCTGAAAGCTTCTGAAATCTCTAAAAAGGAAGTGATATCTGGACGAAGGAAAGCCCAGAAAAGGATTGGGCCAATTCTTGATTCATTCACAGACAAGCCATTTCTCAATAAGAACAAACTACTGGGAACATCCAAAAAATGTCTTGCCCAAGCTTAATCAACTAGCAAAAAATGTACTGGTAGTTCCAGCAACACAAGTGAGTGTTGAAAGAAAATTTCCAGGCCTCATATGTATCCTTTCACTGCAGAGGTCCAATATGGCAAAGTAAATGTTGAAAGATATTATTTTAGGTTGTTCAGCCAAATTGTTCATTAAAAAAAAATCATATTTATTTGACAACAAAAAAATCCAGGAAAATTCATGTAAAGTTAAAGTTAAAAAATAAATAAATAGTCAAAAATCAAAACAGTTTCCATTTTAAGCTGCAGCTCTCTCTATTTAATTTA
Source organism: Chelonoidis abingdonii (assembly GCF_003597395.2). NCBI lineage: Eukaryota > Metazoa > Chordata > Testudines > Testudinidae > Chelonoidis > Chelonoidis abingdonii. The sequence goes on from NC_133781.1 coordinate 4,952,626, forward strand.
CCTCCACTAAGATTGAAATAAGATTTAAACTGGTAACTGAACTTTTATTCTTGTTTCTTTGGGTGGCTAGAACCAGAAATGAAACCCAATATATTGAATGGAACTGAATCTGAACCAAACCAAAATAAATACCAGTTGGATTCCTTGCCTGCTGTCGCTAGCAGCGACTCTGGTTTGACCCAAAATCCTGCACAGAAATCTGAGTAGGATGCTGCTGAGTCCTGTGAACTCCAAGCATTTAACATACAGGAATCAGACCCCTAAATAATGAGATTGTCTTAAAAATATCCAAAAATAAATTGGGAGCAGGGTGTATGTTGGGGGAGCAAATTTCCCTTATAAATATTGAGTCCTTATGGGTAAATCCCCTATCCACCCCTCCCACCCCCCGCCTCTTGTTCAAGCATTCATTTCCTGGGGAAAAGGTTGCCCACTAGCGGCTGGGCAGGGCAGGGCAGGCCCACATCCCACTCCAAGGGCTGGGGGATCTGCCCTTGTAGCTCTCACCATCCCTCTCCCTTCTCTGACCCTCTGCTCTCCCTTCCACAGCCAGTCTCCTCTTGCTCTCATATTCTCCCTTCAGTCTCCCCCACAGCCCCCCTTTTCCTTCTCTTTCTCCCCTACAGCTTCCCTCTTTTCCAGTTCTGTTCCCCTGAGCCCCAGAATTCTCCCCCTGCCCCGATTCTTGTGTGTTCCCTCAGCCTCCCTACATCCCCATCCCGGCCCCTGCATCCCTGTCCCCACTTCCTCCCCTACCTCTTCAGCCCCCTTCCTGCTCCCATGCCCCGCCCTATCCCTATTCACCTCTAAATCCCTCCTGCCCACACATCCCTGCGCCTCTTCAGCCCCCTTCTGGCTCCCACCCCCTCTATCCCCCCAGGTGTCTCTGTCCCAGCCCCCCCACCACGGCGCGCGCTGGTTTCACCCGCCCTGCAAACAATGGGAGCTGGCGGCAGCTTCCCTGGGCACAGGGCAGGAATCGCAGCCAGCTCCGCTGGGAGCAGCCTGGGCCAACCCTCCCCCTGCAACCAGGGTGGCACCGGGGGCAGCGCTCCGTGGGGGGATGGGCAGGTCTCTCTTACCTTCCCTCCAAGCGGTGCCTGCCCTGGGAGCAGGGGCTGGGGCCCGGGACGGGGGGGTCCTGGCCAGGCTGGGGGCTCTGCACTGGGAGAGGCTCCTGGGAGCAGCGGGAATGTTACTGCTGGAGATTTGCCTTTCCCGGTTGCAGCCAGGGCTCTGGGGTCCCCAGCAGCCGCCGCCGGGACTCGCGGACCTTGCGTAGGCTCCCCAGAGCGCCCCAGTCACTGCAACGAGAGCAATTCACTTCCTGGTGCCGGGCGTGAGTGACCCCAGCGATGGCTCCCAGAGCCGCATCCCAGCGGCTCCTGGGTCCTAGCGGTCAAGGGATTGCACTGGAGCCCCCTGCCCTAGTTCCTGCCTCCTGGGGCCCCACGTCCCATGGGCACCGGCAGCTTCTTTCAGCATTAAAGGGGCGTCGTACATAGAAGCCACCATGTCCCTGAGCAGACAGGAGACGTGCAGAACCCGGGGAGGGGGGGAAAGATTTATATGGAGACTGGGGATTGGTGCAGAAGTCCCCAGTATCATCAAGGACAAGGGGGTGTTGGATCTTCTTGGTCCTAGAGAGGTTGCCTAGAGCCCGGAGCAGCTGGGGACACATTTCTCAGGGCACGCCACCCTAGACAAAGGAATGTAATTTCCCTCCCCGCCTTCCACCGCAGTTACTGCCATAGGACTTTGTAAGACCATGAGAATGTATTTACATCTTGCTTACACAGAGCCATCAAGCTAACCAGGGTTGGAGCAACCCCACCAATTGCACCAGAGGGAGCTGGAACTAAACGATTTGCGTTTTAGCAGACAGCCGTAGGTACCGACTCCAGTCCTGGAGCACCCACAGGGAAAAATTAGTGGGTGCTTCAAGCAGCCAAGCTCCTCCTCCCACCCCAGCGCCCCGCATCCCTGCTCCTCCCCCTCCTTCCCTCAGTGCTTCCCGCCCCCCTCAACCGCCTAACAGCTGTTTGGTGGTGCTTAGGACTTTCCAGGAGGGGGAGGAGTGGGGATGCAGGGTGCTCAGGGGAGGAGGCGGAGAAGAGGCAGGGCAAGGACAGGCACTTGGGGGAAGGGAGTGGAATGGGGCGGGGAGGGGGATGGGGTGGGAAAAGGCAAAGTGTGGCAGTGACTTTGGTGAAGCGGTGGAATGGGGGTAGGGCAAAGGCGGAGCAGGGCCAGGAAAAGGAGGGGCCAGGGGTAGAGTGGGGGTGTCGAGCACCCACTGCGCAGAGAGGAAGTTGGGGCCTATGGACACAGCTCCCCTGGGGAAGAAAGCAGCAAGACTCAGCCTTCAAGACAGATCCCCTGTTGCCTGCCTCACAGCTGGAAATAGACTTTTCTCTGGAGATCACCCTCAGAAGAATCCAGTTCAAAGGTTCACTGGACTCTGAAAGAGATCGATCTAGGGCTGCCTTTAAACTGAATTGCTTGGTGACTACCAGGAAAGTAACAAACTATTGCAGATTGACTCCTTAAAGGGAGAACAACCCTTAGCAGTCCTCTGACTGTTCCAGAACAAGGCTAGACATTTCAGAAAACCCCTGTGATGGTGTACACCATGAGGCTTTATGGAAATATGCTTATGAATGTATATATAACCCTTCTGCCCCTCTGAGATGGCAGCAACAAGGGCCAGGTTCAGTATCCAGGGGTTCCGTTTCAATAATGCAATGCAAAACCGGCTCAAGCCCCCACCCAGTGACCTGGGACAATTACATACCACCCCCCCAGGGCGCCTCTAGGAGGCAATACTTCCCCTCTTGCAAGCACAGAGTCTGAGTGTAGCAAAATCCTTTTAACAAAGGAGGGAAACAATGTGGCATCATATTGGGGAAACACCACAAACAGGATTCATAACATAAACCATGAGCAAAAGACCCAGCAAGTAAGTTTTGGCAGTGTCCTTTTCCCTTTAGGGTCTTAAGTCCAATCAACTCAAAGTCCAAGGACCCAAAAGTCTCTGTCCCTGGTCAGTGCCTCCCCAGAGTTCAAAAGTTTATCTGCAGAGTTTTACCTCCCTCCCCAGCCTGGGTGGAAATGGGGGTGGGGGACATACAGGGTTTTAAGGGGCACCTTACCTGGGCCAGGGCTGACTACCCCATCTCTCCATGGAGTTCTGCTGTAGCCTTCACCACAACCAGCTCCACCACTCCTCCTGTCATCCCCACAAACCACTCCACTCACTGTTCCATGGGCTGCTCCAACTTTGCTGCAAACTGATCTGCTCTACCAGCTACTTAGGGATAGATTTTCAGGCACCCCCACTACTTAACACAGCATTCAGCTCAGTAAGTTTAGCTCTTTTACTGATTTCAGCTTATAGTAGAGAAGCCCCAGTGCTGGTGCACTATTGGCCCAAAGTGAACCCAGCTCAGCAGCCTCTAGAGAGGCCCGTAATAGAACCAAAATTAGCTCTGCTCTTTAACAGTGGAGAGAGGAGATGGTGCAATTGGTGCTCCACAGCCCCAAGCCCAAGCCCAAGCCCAAGCCCAAGCCCAAGCCCAAGCCCAAGCCCAACTTTCTCAATTCACTGAGTTTTGGAACCCATGTCCCTTGTCTAGCAAGTGCTATATAGTTGATGGTGAGACCCTCTGTCATAAAACAGTTTCATAGTTCTTCATTCACAAAATCAAGGTAATAACACTTTATTCCTTCTGCCCCAATAACAGAGAAATTGGGGATCCCACAGCTGTCAAAGTGACCATTTCGGGCTGCCATGGACTTATGCTAGACGGAGTGGGTGTTCCTATGCAAACAAGATCAGCCCCTGAAATTCTTTTCCACACGCACCATAATTCACCACCAGATGTCAGGGTAGAGCTCATCCTGACTCTGCTTACATATATATGACATAACTGGAATATGTTTTATCTACATAAGCCATGCAACATCTCTGTAAAGTTTATGGTCTACTGATTACATTCCTCCTATTTGTATGCATGTATCATTTTTGTACTGGAAGTTATGAATATTGGCTGCATACTTGCTTGATTTCTAAGCAGCCTTAGTAGAGCATCTGGTCAGCTTTTGAGAAAGGAATGTGTAAATATATGCCCAATCAAGAAACACTTAAAGGACAATGAATCTCAGAAGGCTCCAATCCACATAAGAAATCTACCTGAGGATGTTCAAGGTAGCATGTAAGCAATGGCTGCTGCCTGTAAAAATGGAGTCAGGCATGGACATGTGACTTGCCCATGTGACTCCAAAACTCCATCTTGGAGCTGGACTTTGCATAGGAGAGAGGAGGGGGTCTCCACCCACAAGAGAAAAGTCTATTTAAGCCATGGAAGCCCCTCCATTTGTCTTTCAGCTGGCTAAAGAAGAGCCTCTCACCCCCAAGGAGTACTGAAAGAAACTGGAAACAGAGGACAGTAACTACAGGGGTGTGAGTGATTGCTGGACCAGACTAGAAGGAGACTAGCTGTAAAAGGAAGCTTACTGGAATTCCTCTAAGGGTGGAGGTTTTCATCTGTACTCAAATTTTCTTACTGTATTAGACTCAGACTGTGTGTTCTATTTTTATTCTGCTTGGTAATTCATTTTGTTCTGTCTGCTATTAGTTGGAACACTTAAATCCTACTTTCTATAATTTAATAAAATCACTTTTTACTTATTAATTAACAGAGTATGTATTAATATTGGTGGTAGGGCAATCAGCTGTGCATATCTCTTATCAGTGTTACAGAGGACAAACAAGTTTGATTTATCCTCTAATAAGTTTTATACAGGGTAAAACGGATATATTTGAGGTTTGGACCCCATTGGGAGTTGACATCTGGTGTAAAGACAGGAACACTTCTTAAACTGCTTTAGTTTAAGCCCGCATGTTAGGGGGCTTTTCCTTCACCTCTCACTTCCCTGGTCCTTCTTGCATGAACAGAAAGCAACAATACCTGAAGTCTGAAGGTGCAAACAATTCAATGTTTATTGGAGTGAACTTCCAGCAAGCATGATTCCAGTTTCCTTCCTTAGTGTCTCCTTTCCCAGGTCTGACACCACAGAGCCTTGCCTGTGTCCCTGTTCCTGTTCCAGTCCTCTGTTCCCATTTCCCCCCTTAGCAAAACATGATCCCAATTCCCCCAACTCCAGTCCCTGTTCCCATTCCCCCCTTACTTCCTGATTGACTGCAGACTATATAGTAAAACTTGAGTTCTACTTAGCTATACCTTAGCCAATCATTTTACTGAAATTTAACTAACCAATCCTAACATATTGTAACATGGCTGTTTAACCAATTATATCCCACCACCTTAATTGCTTTACACCCAACAAAATTAATTATACAGCAGAGAGAAACAATCACAGAACCAGACATAGATTATACAGACAAACAATAGGGAACTGGAGACTACAGTGACAGAACAATACAGAAATGAGGATTTCACATCCCAGCTATTGATAAGTGAATTCTTGCCAGACAGGATGCTATCAAACTAAGTTTCTTTTTACATCTTCTAGGGTCTTCCCTTTCTCTGGAGATGATAGGAATATCAGGATAGGATTGTATTCCTAACAGCCCAATAACACCTTATTTCAATGTGACTAGTTTGGAATGTAAGGATGTGACCATACATTTCCCAGTTTATGGCTGCCCTTTGCTGCTTAGCTGAAGGCGTTAGCCTAAGAACCAGGCCTCAGGCTGTCACAGTAAGAGAAGGCCCTTACACACAGACAGTGATTTTGATTCTTTCTTTTATACCTCTATAACTAGCTTAGTGATAAGAATACACCTAAAGTATAGGCCTTTGCAGACAGGCCTGAATACCTATATCCTAACATCACAGCTGTTAGGGGACGTGGTTCAGAGCTGGGTCTAGGTTTGCAGTAGGCTAGCGGGTCTGGCTCAAACCAGGCAGGGCACTGAAGTCCCAAGCTGCGAGGGCCAGAAAGCAGGGGCAGAAGTAGTCTTGGCACATGAACTGGCAGCCCCAAGGGGGTTTCTGTAATCCAATCAGTCACAACCCCTTCCTGGGAACCTTTGAGGCTGGTCAGAGTGTGAAGTCTCCTCACCCATTGTTGAGGGAGGCTGTGGGAGGCGGGTGGAAGTCCAGGGCAGGGGCAGCAGGTTTGTATATGTAACCCTTCTGCCCCTCTGAGTTGGCAGCCACAAGGGCCGGGTTCAGTATCTAGGGGTTCCGTTTCAATAACACAATGCATAACCCTCTCGAGCTCCCACCCAGTGACCTGGGACACTTACATACCAGACCCCCTGGGCACCTCTAGGAGGCAATACTTCCCCTCTCACAAGCATGGAGTCTCAGTGTAGCAAAATCCTTTTAATAAAGGAAGGAAACAATGCAGCATCCCATTGGAGAAACACCACAAACAGGATTATAACACAAACCAGAAGCAAAAACCCACCTCCAAGTACGTTTGGCAATGTCCTTTCCCCCTTAGGGTCTTAAGCCCAATCAACCCAAAGTCCAACAACCCAAAAGTCTCGTCACAGTGCCACCCAGAATTCAAAAAAGTTTATCTGCAGAGTTTTAACCCCCTACGTGGAATGGAATGTGGGGGGAGTCTACACAAGTGTAAAGGGGGCACCTTACGTGGCCGGCCAACCTGCTTCCAACTTCTCCGTGGATTTTCCCCCCCTGCTGTAGCCTTCACCACTGCCAGCGTCCACGACACCAGCTGTGCCACTGCCTCCTCCAGCCATCCCTGCAAACCGCTATCACTCCCACTCATCTGTTCCAACAGGCTGAAACTGTTCCACTCTGGCCAACCACTACTTATCAACAGGACTCAGCTCCCTCACTAGTTTAACACACCACTCATGATTTCAGTTTAGTAGAGCCCTGGTGCTAGTGCACTATTGCCACAACATGAACTCAGCTCAGCAGTCTTTAGATGACTCCTAAAGAAATCAAAATTAGTTCTACTCTTTTAAAATGGAGAGGGAGACTGTGCAACACCACACACAACACACACACACACACACACGACACACACCACACACACACACCACCACACACACACACACACACACACACACACACACACACACACAACACACACACACACTTTCCAATTCCTGGGTATTGGAACCCATGTCCCTTGTTAGCAAGCGTCATAAGTTATAGTGAGACATTCTGTCATAAAGCAGTCTCATAATCTCATTACATAATCAGGTGGCAGCAACTTTATTATCGCCCAATAACAAAGAAATTGGGGATCCCAGAGCTGTCAAAATTACCATCCCAGGCTGCATTGGGCTATGCTGGGCATGTCCGTGCAAATATCTGAGATTTCACTTTCTGAAATTCTTTCCACACTTCCCACAATTCACCACCAGATGTCAGGGTAGAGCTCATCCTGATTCTGCTTACATATAATTTTTGGTGGTGCCCAGAACAGGTCCAAGTCCCATCCCCCACACCTGCCTTGTAAGCCAATTTACAGTAACTCCTCACTTAAAGTGATCCCGGTTAATGCTGTTTTGTTATTACTTTGCTGATCAATCAGAGGGTTAAGTTCTCAAACCCTTTTTTCCCCCGGGCCACCTGAAAATTGCTGATGGTCATGGCAGACCACTTAATGATCTTTCTAAATGCTATTTGTACCATTAGCTAACTGCTGTAAAGCCCTTTGGATAAAAGCGCTATGTTCTACACATAAAAGCACACAACTCGTATTTTAATAGCAGTAGTTTGACCTTTCTAATCTGATGGGTGTGCCCTCTCTCCCCCACCATGGCAGCCCCTGAGCTGAGGCTGGAAAGGAGAGGAGTCTCTCCCTCTCTCCCCTGCGGCAGCAGCCCCCGAGCTGGCATTGGGAAGGAGAGCCATCTCTCTCTGGCAGCTGCAGCCCTGGAGCTGGGGAAAGTTGCCTTTCTCTGGCCACCACAACCCTGCATCTCCCAAATTCCCCCCACCCCCTTTTCTCACACCACTGCACCCTCCCCCCTACCCCCTATTCCCTCAAGGCCACCACCTGACCTTACATTTGCATCTTCTCCAGGGTCCAGGCACCTAATTAGTGGAGCCATGTCTGTGGGTCTCCACTAATTAGGCGGGTGGCCCTTCATTCTCTCATGTGTGGCCATCCAGGTGCACACCTTAGAGGGAACTATCCGTGGACCACCGGAATGGAGCTTGCAGACCACAGTTTGAGAAACTCTGAATTAGAGAACAAGCTTGTTTAAAGTTGTGCAATGTTCCCTTATAACACTGTTTAGCAGCTAACTGCTTTGTCCATTGCTTGCAGAAAGAGCAGCCTGTTGGAGTTAATGATGTGGGCTTGGAATAAGGGTGGACTGGCAGCCCCACAACAGCTCCCTGCTCCCCTAAGTTCCCCGTGAGGCAGCTGCCCAGCAGACTATCAGTTCCTGGGCAGTTCAGCTGTCCCTTCCCCCAGTGCAGTGTGCTGCTCTTGCCCTCTACCTTGGAGCTGCTCCTGGGAGCCTCCTGCTTGCTGGCGGGAGGGGGGGAAGAGGGGTAATAATGTCAGGGTGTCCCCCTCCCCAGAGTGGGGGGGGGGGCGGACACATGACAGGGCTCAGGATGGAGCATTTTTCAGAAACATAACTGCAATGTTAAGCAAGAAGTTACTTTATATTTTTTAAAATAATGTAAAAATGTGAGGGCTCTGGGGTGAGGCTGGGGATGAGGTGTTTGAGGGGGTTAGGGTGTGGAGGGGTGAGGGCTCTGGCTGGGAGTACGGGCTCTGGGGTGGGGCGGGGCTAGAGATGAGGAGTTTGGGATGCAGGCAGACCAGAGAGGAGGACTCTCCCCAGCTCTCTCCCTTCCAGCAGCACCAAGCTCTGGGGGCAGGTTCCACCTGGTCCTGCTGCACCACACTCACCTCACACCATTGTCACTGCATGTGCTCCTAGGGCCCCTCTCAGGTCCAGGAAGCCCCTTCACCTCCCCTGTGGTGGGTGCCGGGGCGGGGGCTGCCATGACATATGCACCTTCTACACTGCTGCTGCCCCTCACTGTAGCCTCACTGGGAGTGGGGTATGCGGCTTCCCGTTGCCCTGCATGGGGCAGGAGCGGTGACTGCAGGCAGGGGGGTCCCCTGTGTTGGTGGAGGGTCCCACCAGAAAATGAATAGGTCTGAGGCAGAAGAGCAGGGTCAGGGTCAGTCTGCCCTGGCAGTAGAGATGGGGGGGGGCACTAGGACCCTGCGGGGGCAGTTGATCCCTAGAACCAGCAGAGTAGAGGCAGCAGGGAGCTGCAGGGGAGAGGCAGAAATGCTCTGGAATCTGGGGGAAGTGCACAGAGGCAGCAAATGAGGACTGGGGGACACTCAGGGGAGGTGCACGCAGGCCGCAGGTTGGACCGGGGGAGAGACCCAACCCCAAACATTAGTGGAGCTCTGAATATTGCTGGAGCCCGGGCACCACAAGCCCATATAACTTGCTGCCCCTGGTCCAGGGTACTGGAGGCAGGCACCAGGATCCAAAGCATTGGGCCAGGGTTGCCCAATACACAGAGTGCAGACAGAGGGACATGGAGGCAAAGCGTTGTGAGACAGTCGGGTTCTAGGGTTAGAACTGACCCAGCACTTCTCTGGTCTGGATTGCACCCAGGATATGACAGAGCCTTAAACTGAAGAGGGTGTGAAGGGCTGAGTCACAGAGACTCTCTTGGGACTGCCACCTGATGTGCTGAGACTACCTCTGAGCCTGTTTTCCTTGGCAGCCTGGGACTTCAGTACCCTGTCTTGTAGAGCCAGAGCCGCTAGCCTGCTGCAAACACAGACCCAGGTCTGAACCACGTCCCCCAAAAGCTGCAGGCTTAACTGAAAATAGCTTAAGAAGTACTCCTCTCTCTAGCACCCAGATACCCAGTTCCCAATGGGATCCAAAACCCAAATAAATCCATTTTACTCTGTATACAGCTTATATGGGATAAACTCATAAATTTTTCGCCCTCTATAACACTGATAAAGAGATATGCACAGCTGTTTGCTCTGGGTTAATTAATAAGCAAAAAGTGCTTTTATTAAATATAAAAAGTAGGATTTAAGTGGTTCCAAGTAATAACAGACAGAACAAAATGAATTACCAAGCAAAATAAAAACACGCAAAGCTAAGCCTAATACAGTAGGAAACTAAATGCAGGTAAATCTTATCGTCAGAGATGTTCCAATAAGCTTCTTTCACAGACTAGACTCCTTCCTAATTTGGGTCCAGCAATCATTCACACCCCCATATTTACTGTCCTTTGTTTCAGTTTCTTTCAGGCATCTCTTTGGGGGGGAGAGGCCATCTCTTGAGCCAGCTGAAGGAAAAATGGAGGGGTTTCCCGGGCATTTTATATTCTTTCTCTTGTGGGCAGAAACCCCTTTATTTTCCTGTTCAGAATCACAGCTACAAAATGGAGTTTGGAGTCACATGGGCAAGTCACATGTCCATGCATGACTCAGTTCTTTCCGATACCATTGTTACATGTTAGTTTGAACGTTCCCAGGAAAGCTCAGATATGGATTGGTGTCTCCCAAAGTTCATTGTCAGTTACATGTTTCTTGATTGGGCACTTACTGAGAATATTTCTTTCTCAAGAAGCTGATCAAATGCTTCACTGAGGCTACTTAGAATAAAAACACATTGAGATACAAGTACATAGCCAATATTCATATCTTCAACTACAAAAATGATACCCAATACAGATAGCATAAACATAATCAGCAAATCATAACCTTTCGACACTTCATACGACAACCTTTGTACAATATTTGCTGCAAATATATAACTGTGGTTGCAACAATGATCAATACAGTCACAGTTAATGTCAATAACATCACAGAGGGATTTTATCTTTCATGGGAAATCTGTTTTATTATTTCCAAGTCTGCAGGTCACAGCTCAGCCCATACAAGGTTCCAGATAAGCCCCAGAAAATGGATTTCAGTTTTAAAGGTTCCAACATCACAAACAAAGAGAGAAAAGGAACAATTTGTGGCACAGACAGAGAAGTAACTAACACCACACATGGTTTGTCTGAGGGAGTCAGGGTGGTTTGCCCTGACTAAATAAGACAGAGCAGAGAGGGTGATGCAGAGGAGAGGGGAGAATATTTGTTTTGGGTGTAGTTAGCCATTTACAAATCTAACCCTATTACTGTCACTGGGACAAGCCAGGAGGTCCTGTTTAATTCCATAAAGATGGATCAGGGACATGTGTGCCATCATAGACCCCCAGAGTCTAAAAAGATTTCGGGTATGTCTAAACTGCAAACCCATGACAAGTTTCAGAGCCCAGGTGAATTGACTTGGCTTTGGGGCTAAAATAGCAATTTCAATATTTGGGTTTGGGCTGAAGCCTGGCCTCTGAAACTTAGCAAGGCGGTGCAGGGGTGAGCTCAGACCCCAGGATCCAGCCCAAGCATCTACACTGGTACTTTAGCCCTGCAGCCTGAGCTCCCCCCTGTGACCCTGAGTCAGCTGCCTCAGGCTCATAGACTCGCTGCAGTGGTTTGTTTGTTTTTTCCCCAGTGTAGACATACCGTGAATGAGACAGGTCCTGTGTTAATGAACACTGCAGTGTGTGATTTGCTCATTAAAGATTATATAGTAAGGCACAGACGCAAGGGGGCTGAGTTAACAAGGCCCAGACATCCTTGATTCTGCAATGCTTAACTGAGACTGCTTAGCTTTGCACCCTGAAGCGGCCTTTTCTTTCTGCCAAAATTCTAAGGTGTGCCGAGTGCCTTCCTTGTGAGGGTGGCTTGTTGGTCTGGGGTAGGATTCTTGCTTTGGGTGCTTGCAGCTGACCTTTTAGGTTTTTTGCTTCTGTTTTTCTCCAACATCCTGTGAAGGGACCACTGTATTAGGGTCTCAATTGGATTGGTTGGTCGAGGTGTATCATTCTCATTTCGGGAGGAAGAGAGCACGGAGGAGACCTTGGAAAAGTGAAGTCAGGGGCAGTACTTTTTCAGGTGCCTGTTGTTGTGGGGGTTGGTTTGGTTTGTGTTGGGATATGTAAGGGTTCAGTAGAGACCTGGGAAACTGCTGGTGTGTTGGTATGGTATTAGCGAGTAAATCACAGGCAGGCACCATTTCTCGCTTGATAGATGAGTGTCATCCCTCACCCTCGCCATCAGCTTGTTGGGGATAGATAAGCTCACAGCTGCATAAGGAATGTGGGAATCTAAATTATACTTTTTGTGTAAAGCAGTATTATTTCCCCCTCCCTTCCTTTCCCAGCTACATAAACAAGCCCTTGTTCATGGCCCCTTCCTCCCTCCCCTGAAAATTGCTGACCAGGAAGATTTGTGGCAACAAATTCTTGCAGATGTAAGCAGAGTCAGGATGAGCTCTACCCTGACATCTGGTGGTGAATTACGGGGAGTGTGGAAAGGAATTTCAAGTATTTGCATTGACACACCCACCCCACGGCAACCTGGGATGGTTATTTTGACAGCTCTGGGATCCCCAGTTTCTTTGTTATTGGGGCAGGAGGAATAAGGTGTTGCCACCCTGATTATGTGAATGAGGAACTATGAGACTGCTTTATGACAGAGATGTATCAACATCAATTAAGTAGCACTTGCTAGACAAGGGACATGGGTGCCAACTCCCTAGTGAAAGGACAGATGTTGGGGACTGGTGTGTATACCTGATGGTATGGGCCCCTTTTGAGGGCCTGGAACACCAATTACACATTCTCCTTTCTCTACTGTTGAAGAGGAGAGCTAATTTTGGTTCTATTAGGAGTCCATCTAGAGGCTGCTGAGCTGAATTCATGTTGGGCTAATAGTGCACCAGGACCGGGGCTCCCCTGGTGTGAGTTGAAATGACTAAAAGAGTTAAGCTTACTGAGCTGAGATCACTGAGTGTTGTGTTAACTAGTGGGGGAGCCTGAAGATCTATTGCTAAGTGGCTGGCAGAGCAAAGCAGTTTGCAGCATGTTGGAGCAGCCCATGGAACAGGGAGTGGAGTAGAGTGGAGCAGAGCAGTTTGAGAGGACAGCTGGAGTGGCTCACTGGTTGGCTGGAAGAGCGGCGCAGCTGTGAGGGAGCTGTCAATGTGAAGGCTGCAGCAGAACTCCACGGAAGAGGCAGAGCAGTTGGCCTGGCCCGAAGGTTGCCCCTTAAACAACCCTGTTGTGTGCCCCCACCAGTTCCACCTCAGGCCTGTGGGGGAGTAAACTCGCAAATAACGTTGAATCTGGGGGCACGACCAGAGACTTGGGCTGTTCAGGACTTTCGCGGGTGATTGGACGTAAGATCCTAAGGTGGCTCTGGAGAGAGAGATAGCATTGAATCCCACACGAGAGGCATGGCAATCAGATCGACCTGAGCAGCGGAACATGTAACTGCGCCCTTTACCTCTATCCCTTCCAACTCAGGCTGGAGGTCAACTCTGCAGATGAACTTCTCGACTTCTGGGGCTGCACTGACAAAGTACTAGATAACTGTGGGTGTGGTGACTGCTGCTTGGGTTTGGACTTTAAGAACTACCAGTGTCAAGTGACATGGCCCAATCTTGATTGACGGGTGGGTCTTTCTGTTCTCTGTTTGTTATGAATCCTGGTGTTGTGATGTTCCCCTATACATAATGCCACATTGTTTCCCTCTTATTCATTAAAAGTGCTTTTTGCTACACTTAGACTCTCATGCTTGCGAATAGCGGGATTAGCATTTGCCTCTTAGAAGTGCCGTGTTGGTAGTGTGTGTGTGCCCTGTGGTACTCGTTAAACTTGTCTCCCATGGCACTTCACTGGGTGGGGGCTCGAGCTGGTTTTGCATGGTGTTATTGAAACAGAACCCCTGGATACTAAACCCAGCCCTTGTTGCTGCCAACTCTGATGGGCAGAAGGGTTACAGAACAGAAGCTGTTAAATGATCAGTGAGGCTTAAATCACAGAGCCTACAGGCTGGTGTATGTCAGAGTGTTGTCTTCAAGCTGGAGAATGTCAAATTAAAAAGCTGGTGCTGTCATTGCTGATTTGTATCTTAGCATTTATCATCATTGTTTTTATTTGCATCCCAGTTGCTGCTACAGACCCCAGATGAGATCTGACCTTGATTCTGCTGGAACTTGCAGGAAACAGTGTGAGGGACAATCCCTGTTTTGACAATCACTGAGAAGAAAAATGCAGAGTGGGAGGGGAAACTGAGGCCCAGAGAGAGGAAGTTAATTGCCTGAGCCCATCCAGCAGGACAGTGGCAGGGTGGGAAATAGCACCAAAGTTTCTCAAGGCCCACGCCAGTGCCCAAACCTTGAGATCATGCTGCTGCTGCTGCCTGGCAGCACCTAGCAGCAATGCAGTCTGTTAGAAGGGGAAGACTCCTTGAGAAAGGTCCCAAGACCTGCAAGGAGATGAAGTTTCTTCTTGGGATTCTGAATTCCCATGTTGCTCCATGAGGGGTTAAACTGAGGTGCTGGTCTGCACTAGAGGAGCTCACTGTGTTAAACACAGTGTGTCCCCTGAGCATCTTGAGCTCAGGCACAAGAGGGCTCCAGGCTGCCCAGGTCCATGTCAGATCTCATTGGGATTGAACTTGATTGCAGCAAAACTAACCCCTGGGTGGTGCTGCCCTGTGTCCGTCTGAAGGACTAGCTACAATGGTTCCATTAGCCCTTACACTGCTCTCCCACAGTGTGGCATTTTCAAATCCCTAGAACCTGCTGCTGCTGGGAGCTTTGCTGAGAGCTGTGGAATAGCTTCCCAGGCGGCACTGTCACTGGAAGAGTTCAGGACAGCGCTAGAGCAAACCTCAACCATTCTAAACAAAAATCAGCATGTTTAATGGAGTTGTCCTAGTGCTAAGACCAGTTCTGTGCAGACAGTACCATCCCCAGGGCTTCAGGGCTGAAATTCAATGGGAATTGGGCTCCACTGAGACTCCCAGCCCAGATTTCTAACCCTGGGGGCTTTTGGGATTTGTTTCACTTTCTTAGGCCTTGTCTACACGGCAGAAGTAAATCGAAGTTATCTAAATCGAATTTATAAAACCGAATTTATAAATTCGAATTAGAGCGTCCACACCACGAATCTCAAATCGAAGTTGTGCGTCCATGGCCCATGTCTTACTTCGATTTCAGGAGCAGTGCACTGTGGGTAGCTGTGACACAGCATCCCATAGTTCCCACTTCCTGGTTTTCAGCCCAGTGCCTGCTGGGACCAAAAACATTGTCCCGGGTGCTGCTGGGTACAGCCTCACCCCCCCCTTTGTGAAAGCAGCAGCCAACCATTCCGCGCCGTTTTTCCTGGGTGAAGAGAGCAAACGCCATAGCACAGCAAGCATGGACCCTGCTGAGACCATGGTCCCTGCTGAGACCAGTAATGCAATCGTGCAAGTTTTTAAACAGCTCGCGCACTCTCGTGCTGTCATGCTGAGCCATGACCTGAAAATTCAGGAGGAGAGGGGAGGAGGAGGGGAGGAGGAGGGACAGGAGGAGGACTTGGAGTTTGAGGAGGCAGCTGCGCACCGACAGGAGCGATGTTAATGATGGTGATGATGACGACATAGAGAGTGATCTCTCCCTAACCGCAGGACCCAGCATTTTGGAGCTACTGCTGGTAATGGGTCAGCTTCTGCCCATGAACGCCGATTTTGGGCACGGGAAACAAGCACAGACTGGTGGACCGCATAGTTTTGCAGGTGTGGGACGATTCCCAGTGGCTGCATAACTTTCGCATGCGTAAGAGCACTTTCTTTGAACTTTGTGACTTGCTTTCCCTGCCCTGAAACGCCATAATACTGACATGAGAGCAGCTCTCACTGTGGAGAAGCGAGTGGCAATAGCCCTCTGGAAGCTTGCAACTCCAGACAGCTACCGGTCAGTCGCGAATCAATTTGGAGTGGGAAAAATCTACCGTGGGGGCTGCTGTGATGCAAGTAGCCAAAGCAATCGTTAGGCTGCTGCTACGAAAGTTTGTGACTCTGGAAACGTGCAGGTCATAGTGGATGGCTTTGCTGCAATGGGATTCCCTAACTGTGGAGGGGCATAGATGGAACCCATATCCTATCTTGGCCCCAGAGCACCAGGGGCGCCGAGTACGTGAACCGCAAGGGTACTTTTCCATGGTGCTGCAAGCACTGGTGGATCACAAGGGACGTTTCTCACCAGCATCCACGTGGGGATGGCCAGGAAGGGTTCATGACGCGCGCGTCTTCAGAAAACAGTACTCTCTTTAAACGACTGCATCAAGGAAATTACTTCCCAGACCAGAAAATAACAGTGGGCGATGTTGAGATGCCTGTCGTTATCCTGGGTGACCCAGCCTACCCCTTGATGCCGTGGCTCATGAAGCCATACACAGGCAGCCTGGACAGTGCTCAGGAGCTGTTCAACTACAGGCTGAGCAAGTGCAGGATGGGTAAGAGTGTGCATTTGGGCGTTTAAAGGGCGCTTTCGATCATTACTCACTCGCTCAGACCTCAGCCCAAAGAATGTCCCCGTAGCTATTGCTGCTTGCTGTGTGCTCCACAATCTCTGTGAGAGTAAGGGGGATACCTTTATGGCGGGGTGGGAGGCTGAGGCTAATCGCCTGGCCGCTGACTACGAGCAGCCAGACACCAGGGCGATTAGAAGAGCACACCAGGAGGTTCTCGGTGCGCATCAGAGAAGCCCTGAAAATGTGTTTTGTCGCGGGCCAGGGTATGGTGTGATTGCAGTGCTTCTTTCCCCCTTGATGAACACTCCCGCCTCTATTGACTCCCTGTAAGCAACCCCGTCCCCCTTACTTACAGCTTGCTGCAGGACTTTCAAAATCAACCCCCACCCTTTCATTACATGTGGCTGAAGGAAAGAAAGCCAGTATGTTTTAAAAATCATTTAATCTTTATTAAAACTCATTTGTTATTGCTTTAAAAAACATGCGTTCATTTTTAAAGGATCATTCCCTGTAATAAAAGCACCCTCCCCCCTTTGGATGTATGTCTGATTAGAAAGGAACTATATTCAGAGGCACAGATTTATCTAGGTATCCCTGAAAGCTGTGCTTTGGGAGGGAGGATCACAGGTAAGGAAAAAGCCCATGAAATACATTTCAGCTTCATTACAGCCTTTTGGTTGGGCTCTCCATGGGGGTGGAGTGTGCTGGTGCAGGAAGCCTTCCCCACGCGTTCTAACACGTCTGCGTGAGGGAGATATGGAACCTGGGGAGCTTGGAGGGTGATTAAACATGGACTGCAGTGGCACTCTGTAACCCGCTGCTGTTCCTGAACAATCAACATGCGTCTGAGGATATCAGTGTGATCACGCAGCAGCTCCAAGCGTTCCATCACGCCAGTGCCTATCTTCCTCCCTGCACCTCTGATCTTCTGCCTGTCTTCCTTGCGCCACCTCTCTTCTACCTGCCGGTCTCCTCTCTCGCCACCCTCATCTCGAGCGTCTCTCCGTGTCCTCCCGGTCACTGGCATCTTTCTTGTATTTTGCTATCAGTTCCTTCAAATCACTATGATGAGCTGTGTTACTGTGGCTGACTTCCATGACTTCGGAAAACATTTCGTCTCTCGTTCTCTTTTTCCTCTGTCTCTTGGGTAGCCTGGCAGATGGGGTAGTAAGTGAGTAGAACACTGCACAGCTGTATGGTGGAGGTAAGAGAGAGAAGTATGTAAAAAGATACATTTCTTAGAACAATGATTCCACTCACTCACACAGCACAAAACTATGCACCTTACGCAGGACATGTGATTTCACTGCAAGGTCACATTTTTTCTTCTTTTAATACTGGAGACTCTGTCCCTGGGCTCAGAGCACAGTACAGATGCAGCTTGCTGGTACTACCATTATAAATTTGCTTCCAAGCAGCCATGGTAAGTCTTTATGTTGTCTCACCCCTTCCTGCTAAAGCATCATCGCAGCACAAGTCCCCTCCCCCCAGCTACATCGAGTGGCATTACAGGAGCATAATGGCCATGTTTCTCTCCTAATGACAAAGCAATTACTTATTTAAACCAGGTCACAATGAACGACAGAACTCTGGTGAGAGTTACAGCACAAAGAGGCAGAGTGAATGTTTCATGCCTGTGATCAGAGTCCTGGCGCTTATGCATCTATGCTTTGTGAAGCAATGATTCCAAATTCAGGCATGCATGCTGGAGGGGCAAAGCATCTTTCATTGGAGGACCGGCTAAGGTAGCATTGCCCAAAATTTACTGAAAAGGCACTTTGATTTCCTGCAATATCAATTCATGGAGATTTCTTGGGAGGATTTTTCATTGCATCCCAAGACATGTTAGGAACTTTTCATGTAACTGTAATGGCTAAAAAGAAAATGACAACGCATGCTTAAAATTGATAATTAAAAAACGCTAGTTTTTAAATATGACTGATTTAAACATTTACTCACCGCTGGTCCCTTCCATGGCTTCACTTTCTGTGATAGTGGCTTGATTAGCCTGCTGCAAGGTTAAATCTTGGGTCAGAAACAACTCCTGGCTGCTGTTGGTAATGAGAGCTGTGTGGTATCAGCAATGTCTCCCTCATGTACCTGCACCTCTTCCTGATCTTCCCCCTTGCAGAATCCTCAGCCACAGTTGAAACTGAAATCAGGTCATCTGAAATCCCCACGATTAAGGATGGGCGACTGGTAGCCAAGCCCCCAAAAATCGTACGAACGGGAACAGTTCTGTTACACTGAGCCCTACCCAGAGAGGCAATGAGAAATTCCAAAAGCTCTTCTGTGGTCCATGCTGGAGCTCTTTTCTATTTTCAGAGATTGCATTTTAAAGTGCAGCGTGATTAACTGCTGCTCAGAAGACCCACGGTGGACAAACAGGAAACTGATTCAAAATCCTCCACGGTCATTTTTTTTTTTTTTTTTTTTTTTTTTCCTGTTTTCTGGCCAGTGCTAGGAGTTTGAGTGCTGTCAGAGTGGTCAGTGTGATCTGTGGGATAGCTCCTGGAGGCATTAACTTCGATTCCGTCCACACTGCACTAAATTCGAATTAGTAAATTCGATTTTAGGGTTACTCCTGTGGTTTAGTAGGAGTACTAAAATCGATTTAAATAGCCCTTTAATTCGAATTAGAGGGCTGCGTCATGTGGATGGGTGCTCCATAAATTCGAATTAAAGCCGTTTAATTCGAATTTAAGGCCTCGTGTAGACATGGCCTTAGTTAAACCTTCTCAAAAACAGGTTGTTTCACACAGCGAGAGAAAATCCAAGGGTGTGACCTCAGTTTCATGTTGGTGTAAATCAGTGGATACACGAGGTCAAATAATTTCAGAGTTTGAATATAAAACAATTCCAGTCTCCATTAACAGGGGCGGCTCTAGATATTTTGCCGCCCCAAGCACAGCAGGCAGGCTGCCTTCGGTGGCTTGCCTGCGGAAGATCCCCAGTCCCACGGATTCGGCAGCAGCCTGCAGGAGGTCCACCAAAGCTGCGGGACCAGCAGACCCTCTGTAGGCATGCTGCCGAAGGCAGCCTTCCTGCCCCCCTAGCGGTGACGGGCAGAGCGCCCCCCGTGGCTTGCCGCCCCAGGCACGCGCTTGGGGTGCTGGTGCCTGGAGCCGCCCCTGTCCATTAATATGACTTTGCTTCCTTAGTATCTCTGATATCACAAACCTTCTCCAGTCAGCAATGGAGTCTCATTTTTGTTGGGTTTTGTTTGTTTTTTTGGTTCACCAATAAAAATAAAAATAAAAACACCCAAATAATTTCTGTTAATTCAGGAAAAATTCAGATCCATTTTATGATTCTGAGGGAAGAGAGAGAAAAGCTCTTGGGATTTAAATTGGGTAGAGAGAAGAGAAACTGGGAGTATTTGGTAGCTTTGTGTTATTAACCTGCATTGACACAGGCTGCAAGGTCTGTTTGTAGGCAGACTCCTTTGGGTCTTGGGGAATGTCAGCTTTTGTCTGTTACTCCATGATCATGGATACTTTGTGTGTACATGTGCGTGCACCTCCATAGGCAGCCACTCTTTGGGTTCTCCAGCCCTGAAGCACCTATGGAAAAAAAAATAGTGCTGGCAGCCAGCTTTCCTCCATCCCCTGAGCACCTCCTGTTCACCAGCAGCCCTGCCGATCAACTCTTCCCTCTGCCTTCCAGCACCTCCAGTCCACAGCAATCAGCTGTTCTGCAGTGTACAGAAAGTGCAGCCTGGGGAGGAATAGGAATGGGGTGGACTCAGTTGAGGAGGTGGAACTGGGCAGAAAGAGGTGGGGTGGGAGTGGAGCGGGATTGGGATCGGGAAGAGGCAGGGTGGGAGTGAAGTGGGGGCGGGAAGAGACGGTGCAGACGATTTGGGGGAAGGGGTTGGGTGGGGGCGAAGGAAGGTGAAGGAGAGGAAGGTGATCGGGAACAGTCAACATGGATTCACCAAGGGCAAGTCATGCCTGACCAACCTGATTGCTTTCTATGATGAGATAACTGACTCTGGGGAAATGGGGAAATTGGTGGATGTGATATATCTTGATTTTAACAAAGCTTTTGATACAGTCTCCCACGGTATTCTTGCCAGCAAGTTAAAGAAGTATGGATTGGATGAATGGACTATATGGTGGATAGAAAGCTGGTTAGATTGTCAGGCTCAATGGGTAGTGATCAATGGCTCAATACCTAGTTGGCATCCAGTATCAAGTGCAGTGCCCCAGGGGTCAGTCCTGTGACCGGTTTTGTTCAACATCTTTATTAATGATCTGGATGATGGGATGAATTGCACCCTCAGCAAGTTCACAGATGACACTAAGCTGGGGGGAGAAGTAGATGCACTGGAGGGTAGGGATAGAGTCCAGAGTAACTTAGACAAATTGTAGGATTGGGCCAAAAGAAATCTGATGAGGTTCAACAAGGACAAGTGCAGAGTTCTGCACTTAGGAATGAAGAATACAGACTAGGGACTGAATGGACAAGCATCAGTTCTGCAGAAAAGGACCTGGGGATGCCAGTGGACGAGAAGCTGGATATGAGTCAGCAGTGTGCCCTTGTCGCCAAGAAGGACATCAGCATATTGGGCTGTATTAGTAGGAGCCTTGCCAGTAGATCAAGGGAAGTGATTATTCCCCTCTATTTAGCATTGGTGAGGCCACACCTGGAGTATTGCATCCGGTTTTGATCCCCCCACTACAGAAGGGATGTGGACAAATTGGAGACAGTCCAGCAGAGGGCAACAAAAATGATTAGGGGGCTGGGGCACATTACTTACAAGGGGAGGCTGAGGGAACTGGGCTTGTTTAGTCTGCAGAAGAGAAG
>NC_133781.1:4974390-5034859 GCF_003597395.2 Chelonoidis abingdonii
AGTGTGGGGATTGATGCACTTCCAACACCAAGGGAGGGGTCAAAGAAGATGGACGCTTCTCAGAGGTGGCAGATGACAGCAACAAGGAGAAATGCTCAAGTTGCATGGGGAGTCAGGCTTGGATATAGGAAACACTATTCACTAAGAAGGGTGAAAGACTGAATGTACTAAGGTATGAAATCTCCATCCTTAGAGGTCAGACCCTGACAAAGCCCTGTGCGGAGATTAGTTTGGTGTTGTCCTCTGAGCAGGGGTCGACAGATACTCCTGAGTCTCTTCCAAACCCTATATTCTATGTTCTAATGATTCTAGGGGTGATAAATGCCAGGATCAAGCCCCCAAAGTCAAGCCTGACCTCTGCACCGCTGCAACCCTCTCCAAGCCAGCGCAGCTAGCTCCTGTTGAGCTGTTAGAGAGCTTATTCCTCACTCTCACCCTGTCCTCGGCCTGTCTCGTAAACAAGCAGCAACAATAACCCAAAGTCCGAAGGTCAAACAAGCGACGTATTTAGTGGTGAACTCCAGCAAGCTGAAATCCAAGTTCTTTCTTATTTTTTGAATCCAACTTACTTCGTTTGCCCCTAATAATAGTAATATTTTCCAGCTATACCTAACCAATCATTCTACTAAAATACCTAACTATCTAAATGGACAGATAGCAACCATTATAGTCCCACCACCTTATATTTATACTCAAAATTAATATACGGCAGACAGAAACACACAGAACCAACAGAGACCAATGCAAAAACATACAAAACAACAAGGAATTTCAACAACTACATCTATACAGCAAAGGGCTCCAGCTGTTCCCCCCTATGTTAGAGTCTTACCGAGACAGAAAACTATCAGCACATTTCTAGGCTCTTTCCTTCTCTGAGGTAAATCGTCACTTTTACTATCCCCAGATGCCTATTTAATATACTGTTGGAATGTAGACATACCAACATTTCCATTATGCTGCTAAAGAACAGGCCTCAACCGCCAGTAGAAAAGCCACTACACAGACAGTGATTTTTATTCTTTCTTTTATTACTATAACTAGCTAAGTGATAAGAATAATCACTAAATCTAAAGTATAGGCGTTGCAGACCGGCCTGAATATCAACAGAGCCAGCAGGTGGCACGGCAAGCAATGACGCAGCACCTGGGCTGGCTAGCTGCTGCGACCCAGCACGGATCAATAGCACCTGTGACCGGCCAGTACGGCCACACTCGGGGACTAGCTGCAAATCCACTCTGGCCAGTGGCCAAGTCCCGGTCTGGGCGGTGCTGGGCCCAGGTACCTGACGAGGGAACGCGAGCAGCAGGCACTGGGCTGGCAGGGAGGTAGCTGGCCCGCAGGCGGCATGCAGGCGTTCCCAGCTGGGCCCCCTCCAGATAAGGGGGGAGGGCTCGGCTCCACATGTGAGGCTAGTGTGGCGTGGGACTCGGGATGGGAGGTGCGTTGGGGGCTCGGGCTCTGGCAGTGTAGGGGAGCTCAGGGAAGGGGTTAGCTGTGCATCTCACTGAAAGCGGAGGGGACCAATCACACTGCCCATATGGGTGTGTCAAGTTTCTCCTCACTGAACTTTAGAGTACAAAAGGGACTGCATGAAACACTCTAAGTAATACTAGCTAGACTCTGTCCGCACCAGCCAGAATTTATCATCTGCGAACTTCTGTTCTCCAACAAACCTCCCTGGAGAACCAGATCCAACCCTTGCTCTTAAAACAAGGGAAATACACCCCCTCTTCTCGCCCAACTTCCTCTCCTGGGTTGCCTGAGAGTCCACACAGGATCCAACCCTGGCTAAACACAAGAAGAATTACCATCCACCTCAAAAGAAACATTTACAAGTTGAGAAAACAAAAATAAGACTAATCCACCTTGCCTGGCTATTACTTACAATTTTGAAACATGAAAGACTGATTCAGAAAGATTTGGAGAGGCTGGGTGTGCGTCTGGTCCCTCTTAGTCCCAAGAGCGAGCAACGAACAAAACAAAAAGCACAAACTTCCCTCCACCAAGATTTGAAAGTATCTTGTCCCCCTATTGGTCCTCTGGTCAGGTGTCAGCCAGGTTTACTGAGCGTCTTAACCCTTTACAGGTAAAAGAGACATTAACCCTTAACCATCTGTTTATGACAGGGGGTCTGAACTGAGGAACTGGATGACATGATTAATTGCTGGGCAGGAGATGGGCAGATGTGGGGCTGAGAGATTCTGTAACAGGGGCCAAAATCACCCTACCCAGTATGCAGGAGAGTGAGTGGCACTAATCATCACATGCACACACACCAGTGATGGGCAGGGGGAGTTCAAAAACCAAAAGACTGACCTAAAAACACAATATAATCTTTTAATAAAATGTCATAATTTGGGGGCCAATCTCATAATTTTTTGGGGTCAGACTCATGATTTTTGCTCTCCTGAAGTTGGCAATACTGCACTGATGGGCAATGGTAGAGGTAGCAAATTGTGCCAGGCATGCCTTGTATCACAACTTTCTGCCCCTGGACTAGGTATGATAAATGAGAGGGGGCACCCAGCCAGCCAGTTAGCTATAAAATCCTTGGTAGCTGTTCTCTACATGCTTTACCTGTAAAGGGTTGAAAAGTCTGACTGCATACGTAAAGGGAAGGGAGTGGTCACCTGACCAAAAGAGCCAATGGGAAGGCTAGAACTTTTTAAAATCGGGAGGAAAAACTTCCCCTTTGTCTGTCTGCCTGTTGTTCTCCGGAGAGAGAAGACACATAGTAGCAATGCTATAAGAAGCTTTAAGCCAGGTATGGAAAATCATCAGATCATACTTAGAACTACTTATTTGAACCTCAGATATGTAAGTAGATCAGGAAATGTCTAGGAAGATGTAATTAGGGTTATTTCTTTTATTTCTTATTGGCTTGTGGACTCCTCGGTGCTAACCCCAAATGCTTTTGTTTTGCTTGTAACCTTTAAGCTGGACCTCAAGAAAACCATTCTTGATGCTTAATTATTATATTTGCTCTTCTTAATTCTAGCAATAGCCTAAGTTCCAGATGTATTTTCTTTCTTTTTATTTTTAATAACATTTACCTTTTTAAAGAACAGGATTGGGTGTTTTGTGTATGTGTCCTAAGAAGTTTGTGCATATGTTGTTTAATTAGCTGGTGGCAACAGCTCATTTCCTTTGTTTTCTTTCTCAGCTCTTCCCCGGGTGTGTGTGTGAAAGGGCTTACGGGTACCCCACAGGAAGGAATTCCCAAGTGCTCCTTCCTGAGTTCGCAAAAGGGCGTGTGGGTTGCACTTGGGTGGTGGCAGCATCTACACATCCAAGGTCAGAGAGAAGCTGTGACTTTGGGAGTTTAATACCAGCCTGGAGTGGCCAATAATAATTTTTAGAATCCTTGCGGGCCCCCACCTTCTGCACTCAGCGTGCCAGAGTGGGGAATCAGCCTTGACATTAGGAGATAGGGAAAGATATTGAGGAAGGGAAATACAAGAGATAGCAAATTGTGATGAGAATGTCCCCATCAATCAGAATTTACCAGCCCAGGACCAAAGGATGGAGAAAGGCAGAGGTGGTAAAACTATGAAGATGAACCCCATCCATGACAGTTTGTTACCAGAAAGTGGGGAAAGGTGAGAGGTACCAAACTCCATCCATCACAGCTTATTGCCCTGGGGCTTTAGGGTGGGGAAAGGCAAAAGCAGCAAATTGTGACAGGGCGGCAAAGGAGAGGATACACAGATGTTAATAACTGCTACCAGAGGCAAATTGTGCAGGCAAAGTTACACTGGCAGAGTGAGGAGCAGCAGATAGCCATGCGGGGAATGGGCGGGGGGGAACTGGAGGGTTTTTTCCTACAGCCCAGTGGCAGGTTAATTTGACCTGGTGGCATAAGACTGACAACTACATGACCTAAACGAGGGGAGCAGACCTGGTAGCACAGCCCTGCGCTAGCAGACAGTGAACATGCTGTGGAGAAAAGACACCACATCTTAAAAACTGTTCCCTGGATCAATCTCTTACCAGAGTGAATCCCACCACAGTCAGTATCACCAGGAAACACGTCCCCTGCAGCCTGTGTGGACCAGGACCCGTCACCCCCATGTCGTGGTTAATACTGGAAACTCTCGGGGAACCCCCCGAGTCTCTATAGACGTGCAATCTAGATGTCTCCTTTCTGTCCTCCCATTGACAGGGTGCCTTCTATGCCTGATGCCTTCTTAATGCCGAGAGGAGCTCCTGGTCCTAGGCAATGTGGATCCTTGGAGAGGGAGGGTCTGGGCAGGGCGGCTGCTGTGAAATCTTTTTTATTTATTTGATGAATTTTCACAAAGAAAGAAACAATAAACACATAAAGAGAGAAAAGATTGAGAGCTTGACTGAGTTACCAAACATTGCACATCTCACAGAATAGCCAGTAACATTATTCACCCACATAACTGTACAATTTTGCAAAGCTGCCAAACCAGAGCATGCAAATTCAGAACTATCACTCAGACAGAACATGCTGGGTGTGTGTGTGTGTGTGACACGATACAATAAATAATAACAATAACAGACAGACAGACAGAGGTCAGATCGGTGCATCTAATCTCGCTAGGACCCAGGAGGCGCCGAGTGGAGCGATTCCCGGGGTCACCCAGCCTGGCAGCAGGAAGTGAATTGCGGTCGTTGCAGTGACTCTGTTGCGGTGTAACCCACGTTCCTTGCAAGACCCCAGGGCCTTGGCTGCTGCTGGGGACCCCAGAGCCCTGACTGCAGGCGAGGGAGGAACATTCCCGCTGCTCCCCGAGAAACTGTCCCAGTGCAGAGACCCCAGCCTGTCCCGACCCCCAGCCCCCCTTACTGGCAGGGCCGGCTCCAGGTTTTCTGCTGCCCCAAACAGTGCAAAAAAATAACAATTAAAAAAAAGCCGCAGCAGCACCATGGCACCGCTCCAGTCTTCGGCAGCAATTCGGCAGCAGGTCCTTCTCTCCGAGAGGGACTGAGGGACCCGCTGCCCAATTGCTGCCAAAGATCTGGACGTGCTGCCCCAATAGTGGCTGGAATGCCACCCCTTTAGCTTCTTTTGGTGGTGCCCGGAGTCGGCCCTCTTACTGGGAACCAGAGCCCTGCTCCTGGATAGTGTCCCACGTGGAGAGAAGGTGAGATCTGCTCACCATCTCCCTCCCCAAGGAGCGATGCTCCAGGTTGCTGCTTGTTTGCAGGGGGATGCCCTAGGCTGCTTCCAGCTGGGCTGGCTGCGATTCCCTGCATTGGGCAGAGGAAAACTGGATGTCAGCGCCCATGGTTTGTAGGGCGTGTGAGAGACTGGGGCTGGGACATCAACATCTGGGGAGCCAGAAGGTTGTGGGAGCCGGAAGAGGACTAAAGAGGGGCAGGGGGCTCTGAGCCAGAGGGCATTGAGGGCTGAACAGGGATGTATGAGGGGGCAGGAGGGGGGTGATTAGGGGTGCAGTGTAAGATGGGGCCATGTGGATGTGGGGCTACTGAAGGGAGGCTGAGAGAATACACAGGAATTGGGGCAGGGGGAGAATTCTGGGGCTCAGGGATACAGAGCTGGAATACAGGGAAACTGTGAGTGGGGGGATAAAGGGAAGCAAAGCGGGGGAGGCTGGAGGGAGAATATGAGAGCAAGTGGAGATTGGCTGGGGAAGGGAAAGCCAGAAGGTCCGGGGAAGAGAGAGCCAGAAGGTCCGGGGAAGGGAGAGGGATGGTGAGGGATACAATGGCAGAGCTCCCAGCCCATGCTGCTGTTCTCTGTTGTAGACCTTCTGCATCCCCCAAGCAATCTGCTTGTAGATGTTGACATTTCAACTGTTGGATCAGAGCTGTACGTGCACAGCCTTTTCTTCCCCCAGAATCAGGGGATCTAATATCTCCTGTCTACTCCAGGAAGGAGCATGTCTGGAGTCTATAGCAGGCAAGGACAGCTGGGCAATTGCACACAACAATAGAGAACTGCTAGGTGCACTTGCCCAGCTAGACGATCAGGAAAAGACATTTCAAAAATTCATCTGGGTCTTTAGATGGGGATGGGCTTCTGGACCCCTGGGCAGTGGTGTTCACAATTATGACCAGAGCAGTCAGTGTCAGGCATTGTGTGTCAGTGGCTGGAGCATAGGCGCCGACTCCGTGAGTGCTTTGGGGCTGGAACACTCAGGCAGACAAATTAGCAGGTGCTAATTACCTGGGTAATTAGTTAATTGGCTAATTAACAGGCAGTCCTGCTAATTAACTCCTCCTTGCTCCCAGCACCTCCCACCTGCTGCGAACAGCAGTTTCACAGTGCATGGGAGGGACTGGGAGAGAGAGGAGCAGGGACCGGGTATGCTCGGGGGAGGGAGTGGAAAGAGGTGGGAAAAAGGCAAAGTGGGGGTGGGAAGAGGCAGGGGCTTGGGGAAAGGGGTAGAGTGTGGGGGGCGGAGCAGGGAGGGGAAGAGATGGGGCAGGGACTTGCAGGAAGGGGGGAGTGGGGGCAGGGCCTGGGGCAGAGAAAGGGGTCAAGCACCCCCCGGCTACAGGGGAAGTTGGTGCCTATGGGCTGTTAGGGTTGAGATAGGTAACACAGTGTCTACACTGTCACTGTTGCCAATCTATGAACATCGACCATGATTCAATGCCATTCAGGGAGTTGGTATTACTAAGTCCATGTAACAGGGCACTTACTTCAGTGGAAGACAACTTTAGGTGTAGACCCATGCACAACTAGGCCAATGCAAGGTGGCATATGTCCACCTAACTTTGTATTGTAGACCGGGCCTGCGTAAGTTTCCCAGACCTGAAGAAGAGCTCTTTGTAGCCCAAAAGCTTGTCCCTACCGCCAACAGAATTTGGTCTGATAAAAGATAAAAAATGATAAAATATTACTTCACCCTCCTTGTCTCTCTCACATTTTATTTTGATATTTTTAAAAGAAATATTTTGACTTGACATTTTGAAATGATGTTTTGTTTCAGAAGTTAGCTAGATTTAACAAGAAAGAAAGAGAAAAAGATTTTGTTTCTGATCAAACTAAGCATATAATTCAGCCCAAAATGATTTTTTCAACTTTTTTTTGGTTTGACCCCAAACCCAAGAAATAATTATTCACCCAGCTCTACCACACAGTAACACTGGAGTCCTCCTAAACCATTGAGATTAGGACATCAGAGGCTAGAGAATCCCATTGCTTGGGCCTCATGAATTATTTTATCCTGTGTCTCAGTGACACAATTTGAACAGGGATCCCGCATCCCAGAGCTAGAATGCAGGGAAGATTTTTCTCATCGGTGAATGAAGCTTTGGTGAAAGTGAAGATTGGGGCCTTTTTATCAGCACTGTAAAATGTCACCTTCCCCTCTTCATAGTCCAGAGCGACCCAGATCTTCCTGGGCCTTGCAGTCAAGAGCAGGAAAGGTCACAAGGGAGGTGAGAGCCCAGTATTGACCATGACACTACTGCACAGGTCAGATCCCCCCTTCAGGTTTAAAGGTGAATGCCCCCCCCCCCACCACATTTCTCCTCACAGACTTGCTGGCAGCCCCCAGGGTCCACCAACATCCACAGCCCCTGACAGCCACCTCCTGGGGATGTGTCCCTGAAATGAACTCCTCATATCTCAGCACATGGGAAACAGGCTCAAATCTCTCAGGCAGATTGTGCCCGCATGTTCCCATCTCACACTTTTGTGATTTGCAGAAATGATGAGGTGGAGATTTGCTGTGTCTGGATCCAGAGTCACATTCGCTGGGGAGATAGAGAGTCAGAGCGTTAGAGGCAGTGCTCAGCTCTGGGGAGGCTGGGACCATTTCTCACACTCTCCAGCAGCACCATTCTAGCTGAGATAGCCCCTGATTTTCTACCTCTGTGTCCCTGCCTCTCTGCTGAGGCTGACCAGGGATTTAATTGCAAGTCCCTCCTCCCGGGCACTAGCGGTGCTGGTATAGCTGCACTGGATCAAGACCTGAGAGGTTATGGAAATTAGTGAAAAATAAGCAGAGAGAATCTGCTATTTCATAGATTTTCAGTCTGAGGATTCACTAACATATACCCACCCTGTCCTTCTCATGCTGGGAAATGGCAAGGGGGTCTTGGCTAGCACTTCTTTGCTGCGTGTGAATTTTTGCCCAGATGCTGAAAATGCTGTCATGGCCAGAATTGCTATAAGGCAAAACTAAGAAAGAATAGACACTAAGGGGTATACTTCCAGCAAAGTGAATCTGTGTCTGCAACAGGACTGTTGCCAGCTCAGTCCAAATAAGGGATGCTAATAACGGGAAAGAGTGCCACATTCACTGTACTTCAGCATGATCATTAATAGGGTAAATCTGTGTTTATATTATTATTTAGCAAAATAAAATAAAGGAACTTATATTGTGTGTGTATTCAGAGAGGCCTTATTCGCAAGTTAATGCCACAAATGTCCCTGAAATTAGTCTGAAAGTGTTGGTCTGTGTGCCTCGCACAATAGATACCCCATTTCTGGTTGGTCCTTTGGCACTACCATAATAAACATAATTTATATCTAAAGTTTCCTCAACAAAAGTTCTGCCTCATATTATATGCAAGGCTCCAGGAGTCTGGTGGAGGATGGGCACAGGAATAAGGATTTTGGATCTTAACTGCATTTCCATGCATTGTACTGTTTAATTGGTTGAGAAAACTACAATGTCATCCTATATCTCTGAAAGTAACGGACAGATATTCACAACATTCCCAACTTAGTTACAATGAACTTAATAACAGTGTCATCCTTAGATAGAAAATATTCCATTCCTCATCAGTGTTTGTCGAGCCAATGGTTCTCAACCAGGCATACACATACCCCTGGGGGTGTGCAGAGATCTTCTAGAGGGGACATCAACTCATCTGGATATTTGCCTAGTTTTACAACAGGCTGCATAAAAAGGACTAATGAAGTCAGTACAAACTACAATTTCATACAACTGTGACTTGTTTATAGTGTTCTATATACTATACACTGAAATGTAAGTACAATATTTATATTCCAACTGATTTATTGTAAATTATATGGTAAAAATGAGAAAAGAAGCAATTTTTCAGTAACAGTGTGACCATGACACTTTTGTATATTTATGTCCGATTTTGCAGCGGAGTAATTTTTAAGTGAGGTGAAACTTGCGGTACTCAAGACAAATCAGATCCCTGAAACGGGTACAGTAATCTGCAAAGGCTGAGAGCCACTGCTCTGGGCTATCGCTTTAACAACGGACTCCTTCCAGCGAAGCAAGACATCACGAGTCAGGCTCATGAGAGAGCCCGTCCACTTCCTGGTGCAGGGCTAGCCGGAAACCTGACTGAGCTCAGTGAAGCACTGCACAGCTACCCACTCCCCTACGGAGAGTCATGGCTACGGAGAATCCTGTAGAAAGCCTTCTGGAGGAAGCTACTTGTCCTATCTGTCTGGAGTATTTTAAAGCCCCAGTGATTCTAGACTGTGGGCACAATTTCTGTCGGCTCTGTGTCACCCAGTGCTGGCAGGGATCCAATGCAAACTTCTCCTGCCCTCAGTGCAGAGAAATCCTTCAACACAGAAACTTCAGGTCCAACAGGCAGCTGGCAAATGTTGTAGAACTTGCCAAGCAGCTGAGATTACAGGTAGCGACAGGAGCCGAAGGGGAGAGAGTGTGTGAGACACATGGGGAGGCCCTGAAACTGTTCTGTGAGGAGGATCAGACCCCCATCTGCCTGGTGTGTGACAGATCCACGGAGCACAGAGCTCACGCTGTGGTTCCCGTAGAGGAGGCTGCCCAGGAGTACAAGGTAGGACATCATCATGTAGTGTGATAGTTACAGCTTTGGATTTTAAAGAGATGAGATGAGTGAGGTAATATTTTTTACTGGACCAACTTATGTTTGTGAAAAAGACAAGCTTCCAAGCTGCCACAGAGCTCTTCTTCAGGTCTAGATTTTAAAGACAGTTCAATTTCATTGCAATTTGCTGATAACACTTAATTCCTCTCTCTATATCTGTTGTTATTGTAACAGAATTTCCCAACTCTGTAACACACTGATTGCATTAAAGATTAAATAAAGGAAGTTTTCTGGAGAACAGAAACTTTTAAATGACAGCTACTCTAGAGCTGGGGAAATAATTGATTTTGCAGTTCAGTGACTGACCTGAGAAACCGAAACAAGTAATAGTTTCAGATTGACACAAAACAGCATTTTTCCCTTAACCGAAATGAAAACCGGGAAAACAAATCATTTTGGGTCAAACAAAATATTTTATTTAATCTGAAATGAAATACTTTGTTCAACCTGAAACTAAATGTTTCAGTTAATTTTTGAGCACTCTTTCCCCTTTTCTTCTCCTCCTTTGTAAAAAAAGTTAAATCTAACTAAATTTAAAACTGAAGCATAATTTTAAAATGAAAAAGTTGTAACATTTGTTTTGAAAATGTTATATTGAAACATTTTGACTTTCTGTATTTTTCCTCCTCCCAAACTGTTCGCCAAATGTGACCCAAATTCACAGTTTCAGTTGGCCCCAAACTGAATTTTTCAATGAATAAATTATTTACTGAAAAAAATGTCACCCAGCTCTAATTCACACATCAGACCTTTCCCCAGTGTATCCATCTTGCTCTATTGTATTCTGATGGTTACAGTAATGCCAATAGGTTATGGAAAAGGAACTTGGCTCCATTCAATGTCTGTCTGATCAACGATTGTTTAAAATGTCATCCCTTTTGGCCTGAGCTATTAGACCAAATTTAGGGCTGTTTCCATTAGGAGGAGAAATTGATGAGTATTAGATGGGTGCAATCATGTTTATTTTTAAAAAAATGTACACAAAGTCCTGTTTCCCTGAACACACCAGACACAAACAACAGAAGGCAGTTTCCTTGCTCACAAGTCCAAGCCTGTTTTTCCAGCCAGCACTCTGCCCAAAACAAACTCCCTCTTTTGTCTTCCGCTCTGGTCCATGCTATCTGTGTTTCTTTGGCTATTCTGGCTACTTTTCTCCTGTACCCCACCCCACCCTTCTGCTACACACAGACTGACACAGCTGCCATCCAATCAATCCATATCCTCTGTGGTTGCAGTCAGTTCCAGGGAAACCCCTCAGTCCATGTGGGTCAACTTCTACTCCAGCCTCGCTGTGTTGGCCCATGACTTGGGTGATAGCATCTGTTGTTTCAGCTATCACTAAACAAATGGACCCTGAACTGCTCCCTCATTTAGCATGAATGAAAATGGGCTAGCACAGCCATAAACTTCAAAAAACTCTACAAATACCCATAGATCAAAACACATTTACAGGCAGCTACCACCGCTCTCCAGTATGACAATACACATAGATTTTGTTCCTAAAATCCACCCTCCCACAGTAAATAAATAAACTCTCAAATAATTACAACTTTTTTTTTCTACTCAGAAAAAAATTCAGACCCATTTGATGTCTCTGAGGAAAGAGAGAGAAAAACTACAGGAAATTCAAATGATGGATACACAGAGAAGCTGGGAACATCTGGTAGGTGCCAATAGTTATTAATGGATCTGACTGAAAAATTGAATTTCCATTCCATGGGAAATTCTGATATTTCAATATTTATTTTCATCTGGATCCAGGACAAAACATCAAAATATCAACACTTCTCTTGGAGAAAGTTCAGAAAAGGTTTGATTCAGAAATACTGGCTTGTAAGAGAGATTGGATGCCAGAGGGGACACCACAGTGCAGCAGGGAGATGCACCCCAATAGTAATAGATAATAGCTAGGTCTTATATAGCATTTTTCATCAATAGCTCCCCCAGGGGTCTGTTCTATTCAACATATTCATAAATTATCTGGAAAAAGGAGTAAACAGTGAGGTGGCAAAATTTGCAGATGATACAAAATTACTAAAGAAAGTCAAGACCCAGGCAGACTGTGAAGACCTACAAAAGGGTCTCTGAAAAATATGTGACTGGGCAACAAAATGGCAGATGAAAGTTAATGTTGATAAATGCAAAGTAATGCACATTGGAAAGCACAATACCAACTATACATATAAAATGATGGGGTCTAAATTAACTGTTACCACACAAAAAAGAGATCTTGGAGTCATTGTGGATAGTTCTCTGAAAACATCCACTCAATGTGCATCGGCAGTCAAAAAAGCGAACAGATGCTGGGAATTATTAAGAAAGGGATAGATAATAGGACAGAAAATATCAAGTATCAAATATCATAAATCCATGGTATGCCCACATCTTGAATACTGTGTGCAGATGTGGTCACCCCATCTCAAAAAAGATATATTGGAATTGGAAAAGGTTCAGAAAAGGGCAACAAAAATTATTAGAGGTATGGAACAGCTTCTGTAAGAGGAGAGGTTAAGACGACTGGGACTTTTCAGCTTGGAAAAGAGATGGCTAAGGGGAGATATGACAGAGGTCTATAAAATCATGACTGGTGTAGAGAAAGCAGATAAGGAAGTTTTGTTAACTACTTCTCATAACACAAGAGCTAGGTGTCACCAAATGAAATGAATAGATAGCAGGTTTAAAACAAATAAAAGGAAGTATTTCTTCACACAATGCACAGTCAACCTGTGGAACTCCTTTCCAGAGGATGTTGTGAAGGCCAAGACCATAACACAGTTCAAAAGAGAACTAGATAAATTCATGGAGGATAGTTCCATCAATGGTCATTAGCCAGGATAGGCAGGAATGCTGTCCCTAGCATCTGTTTGCCAGAAGCTGGGAATGAGCAACAGGGGATGGATCATTTGATGATTAGGGGGTTCCAAAGAGGATGGATCGAGACTGTTCTCAGTGGTACCTGATGACAGAACAAGGAGTAATGGTCTCAAGTTGCAGTGGGGGAGGTTTAAGTTGGTTATTAGGAAAAACTTTTTCACTAGGAGGGTGGTGAAGCACTGGAATGGGTTACCTATGCAGGTGGTGGAATGTCCTTCCTTAGAGGTTTTTAAGGTCAGGCTTGACAAAGCCCTGGCTGGGATGATTTAGTGGGGATTGGTCCTGTTTTGAGCAGGGGGTTGGACGAGATGACCTCCTGAGGTCCCTTCCAACCCTGATATTCTATGATTCTATTCTATGATCTGTTCATTCCCTCTGAGGCACTGGCCACTGTCAGAAGACAGGATACTGGGCTAGATGGACCCTTGGTCTGACCCAGTATGGCCACTTTTATGTTCTTAAGCTCTTTACAAAGGAGGTCAATATCATTAACCTCATTTTGGCACAAGATGGGTAAGTGACTTGCCAAAGTCACCAAGGAGCAGAGCTAGGAACAGAACCCAGGTCTTCTGACTCCCTGTCCAGTGCCCTGTCCACTGGAATGTCAACCTGAGCTGAAATTGTACTACAGCACTGTAGCTACCCTGGCATAACCCCAGAGAGTATATCCAGCAATGTAGGCCAAGGGATAGTGAGACTCGAGTCAGCTGATCTGTATCAGGGAACCCCAGGCTTGAGTGTTTACACTGCACTTTAACGTTAGGCTAACAATTTGCTGACTCATGCATGAACCTAGGGCTCTGGCATCCACACTGCTGTGCATAGGCGGGGCCTGAGTCAAAGTAACACTATCCCAGAGTGCCTAGCACACACACACACACCCCGCCCCCGTGGTGACACTCTAGCCCTGGGAATGTAGTGCACTGTGGGAAACCTCTACTGCCCACTCTGTTTCCTAAGTGTGGCACTGCTGTTGATGCTACTTAGGTGCCCACAAGGAGCACATGAGCACATACATGGCATAATTGGCTCCTCTGGTGGCTCTCTCAGTAAAATGGTTGCAGTGGGAGATTTTATACTGAACTACCATCTAATCTGAGAATTGGTCTCTCCAGCTCTAGGCAGAGTCAAGCTGTCAGGAAAATGCCCATGTGCCCCTGTTTTGAGGCTAATTAGGATATCAGGCTCCAGGGCTGTCAAACTAGTAAGATGAAACTTTGCAATTCTTAATGTTTAAAGTGGACTGTCCAGTGAGAGGTTTTTGTTTGGCTGGTTTTTTATTTATTTGTCTCTGTTTATTTTGAAGTTTGACATAAAATGAAGGTATCTGAGGGAACACAACACATACACACACACACACACACACACACACCAGCTGGCTACTGCTGGCTGCAGAGCAGTAAAGTGCATCACCAGGGCTTTGGGTGCAGTATGCTCCAGCACCCCGGGGACCCCTTATCCCTCTCTCTCTCTCTGTTTGTGTCTCAATATGGTTTGTAAAAACAGTGTAGATCCTGTCTTCGTACTTACAATATTGCTGGTTTTTCATCTGTTTGTTCTGTTGGTTTTTCGTTCTCCCCTGGCCTCTCTCCAAAGTCCCTGTCAATATTGGCTGAACCCCACTCCTTGCTACCCGGTGATACCTGGATCTCCAGAAGGCAATGGGCACAGAAATTCCTCCTCATATGAGACACAAAAACCTCCCTTCGAAGGGAGATAGGGTCCAAACTGGAACCTGTGGGAAAATCTTCTCCCTTGTAACCACAGGGCACATTCAAGTGTCAGGTGTTGAATTCTCAGGAGTTGCAGTGAAATGCTCCTTCCCTCACTCCTAGGGCTTTCTGACCTGACCCAGGACTCCTCTCTATGACCCTGACCAGCCTCTCTCTCTTTCTTTTTGTCTATTACAGAAACAGACAGAAGCTGAGAGGCAGAAGATTATGTCTGAGTTTGAGCAGCTGCATCAGTTCCTGAGAGAACAAGAGCGACTCCTGCTGGCCCGACTGGCGGGGCTGGACCAGGAGATTGTGAAACTGCAGGATGAAAATGTCACCAAACTCTCCAAGGAGATTTCCCGTCTCAGTGAGCAGATCAGTGAGCTGGAGGGGAAGTGCCGGCAGCCAGCCAGTGAGTTCCTGCAGGTGAGGGACATTATAAACCCCCCTCAGATCCCTACACAGAGAGGGAAGGTTCCTGAATCATGAGCCTTGGAAAATAAATGTATCAATTTGTTTAAAGCTGCAAACTTTCTCCTAAAAACTCCATCTGGAACGGAAGTGGTAACGGTACAGTGAGTCCCCTCCAGAGAAGGAGGAATGCCTAGTGTGGGGCATGTGGGACTGAGCTCCCTTTTTTCTCTCTCTCCCCTCTAGGACATCAGGAGCACCATGAGCAGGTACGTGGCTCCTCACTCCCCCTCACGCTTCTCGGCATTGGAAAGGGGCTCGGGAACCTTATTAGCACATCTCCCCAGGGCACAACAGCAGCATGTGTGTGGCAGGGTCACACTGCAGAGACCAATCTCCCTGTGTTGACCCTTGACCCCAGGGTGTTACCCTTTTATACAGGACTGGAGTCCTAGAAGAAGGGTTATTACCCTAAACATGATAATTTCCATCTCTGGGGGACTGGCTGCCTCAGGAGTCTGGGGATGGAATACGGGTCTTTCATTACCTTTCACAGTCACTGGCTACTCTTTTGCCCAGGTCAGCAGTGATCAGAACATTTGCCACCTAATTTATGGTTTGGTGACACAGGTAAAATCATTTCAGGAATGGGCGATTGGGGCTCCCAGACCAGTTCCTACTGGGCAGATGCCCACCATGCAATAAATACAAGAACATGGGAACATCCTGGCTCACAGAAGATGAAAGCCAAGGACTGAACTAGCCAGGGAGACAACTCCCTTCTCATCCGTAGAGCTGGTCTCTAGGTCAGTGCTGAAGCACAGCAGCGGCCACTATGTAGAAAGCTTGTGCTGCCATTGCCTGGGCTGTGCCTGCTCATAGGCTGGATAAGTTTGTCAACCCAGGGGGTTTTCTGGCAGAGCTCCAGTGATATAACCATACGCATATACTTCTAGAAAATTCCCCACATAGACAGGTCCTCAGACTCCAGGTCCTCAGGCCAGCTGCTGTAACTAGTGTGTAGTAATAAAATCACACACAAAAAAAATGTTTCTTTTCTCCCTAGGTCTGAGGAGGGGAAGTTCAAGCAGCTGCTGGAGGCTTCTTCTGAGCTGGAAAGGAGCCTCAGCCATTTCTGTCAGAAAAACATTGCTGTAAAGTTGACTATGAACAAACTGAAAGGTACCGAGAAAGGAACTAAGAGGGGTTATTGAGAGGAGTCTCTGTGACCGTAGGAGGAGACAGCCGCCACTTCACAACAGCCAGCAGAATAATCCCAAATTACTCACTCAGCCACATTCTACAGAGAGGGACGAACAAACCTTCTCCTGCAGTTCAAAACTACAGGCTGAGGTTGCTGTGCCTCCTGGATCGGGGCTAAGAGAATCCCCAGTGGGCTGGGGTCTGTCTAAAGTGCAGTCCCAAGTGGAGCTGCCTATAGGTAGCAGCAACTCAGAATCAGTGCAGCAAAGTCCCCTTTGGCCTAGGCCTGCCCCTTCTGCTGGGCTGTGTGACTGTCTTAGCCGGTTCCTGCACAAGGGCAGTTCTCATCCGGCCAGAGCTAGGCTTTCTTCTCTGTTTACAATGCAGTGTAAATGGGCCTCAGTGGGAAGGAGAATCCTTCCACACACAGGTTTCCCACTGCTCCGAAACAGCCCTGTGTTCCCCAGGGCCTGCAGGCCCCACTCTGGGCTGATCCAAAGGGCTGTGAATCCACTGCTAACTCCTTGGGCAATAGTAACAGACAGAGGCTAATTACAAACTAACTGGGGCAAATCCTGGTTCTTTCCACAGTGGAAATGGGTATTGGGGAGTGAACGTATCTGTCCAATATCCCTGTGTTTAAAGGCTAATCTCCTAACTTTAAGTATTCACTTTTGAAAAATGTGTCGTGCTTTGTGCCTTAGTTTTCCCATCTTTAAAATGGGGATAATTATAACTGCGTGGGAATCAGTTTCAAAATATGTCCCAATTCAAGAACATAAGAATGGCCCTTTTAGGTCAGATCAAAGGTCCATTTAGCCCAGTATCCTGTCTACCAACAGTGGCTAGTGCCAGGTGTCCCAGAGGGAATGAACAGAATAGGTAATCATCAAGTGATCCATCCCCTGTTGCTCATTCCCAGCTTCTGGCAAACAGAGGCTAGGGGCACCATTCCTGCCCATCCTGGCTAATAGCCATTGATGGACCTATCCTCCATGAATTTATCTAGTTCTTTTTTGAACTGTGTTATGGTCTTGGCCTTCACAACATCCTCTGGAAAGGAGTTCCACAGGTTGACTGTGCGTTGTGTGAAGAAATACTTCCTTTTATTTATTTTAAACCTGCTGCCTATTCATTTCATTTGGTGACCCTAGCTCTTGTGATATGAGAATTAGTAAACAACACGTCCTTATCTGCTTTCTCTATACCAGTCATGATTTTATAGACCTCTATCATATCTCCCCTTAGCCATCTCTTTTCCAAGCTGAAAAGTCCCAGTCTTCTTAATCTCTCCTCTTACAGAAGCTGTTCCATACCCCTAATAATTTTTGTTGCCCTTTTCTGAACTTTTTCCAATTCCATATATCTTTTTTGAGACGGGGCGACCATTCAAGTAAAATTGTGGAAAAAATAAGTATCATAATTGTCAAAATGTTTCATGTTGACATTTTTTAAAGGAAAATTTGAAGTGACCTTTTGTTGTATAATTTCAGCTGATTTAGACTAAAAAAAGTTAGAAAAACGGTGAAAATTAAAAAGGAATTGTTTGGGAACTTTCAAAATGAAACATTTTGATTCGCCTAAACTGATTTTTTCCCTCTGTTTTGAGTTACCAAATATTTTTAAGACTTCAATTTTTTGTCCCAATTCAAGATGGAGAAAATTTTCGAACTCTCTAAAATATTTGAAAGATGGGAAAACTACTCTCTGCTCAGTTCTAGGGATAATTCTGTTCCACAGTAAGGACAAGAGTGAGATGTAATAATTGAGGGAATTTATAAAAGAAAATATCAGTCCTTTCTACACCATAAAGAAGCAGCCATGTTTGAAGAAAAAAAATCGAGTCCTTAATCTCAATGAGCCTCACTTTCCCTGTCTTTAAAAGTTGAGATGCTGTCTCTTTGGATGGTGGTGTAACTTGCTGAGTGACAGTAAAGTGCACTGACATGCTGTTGTGACAGTTGCTAGCTTGGCCAACAAAGCATGGATTGAACTAGGGCTCCAGAGTCAAAATATGAGTGTTGAGAACTTTACCTGTGGAACCAAGCTTCCTACCCAAGTTTTGTAACAAACTCACATCCCCTGTAGATCAGAGGTGGGACACACCACATTTACCAGTGGGTTATATACTTCTGCTCAATAGACAAAGCTCATCCCAAACAGCTGAGGTCCCCAATGCTGCAAACCCAGATAAGTCCCTTCTTACATGAAAGCCACTATTGTGGCCAACCCTAGGGATCAAACCAAGCATCCTCAGCTGAGCACAGGAATCTCTACATCTTAAACTAAGGAACTCGCTGGGGCTCTCACAGACTTGCATTCTCTGTGGTTGGGGCACATACAGAGACAAAACACAGTGACCACTGGGTTACACTGCCATCAGAGGGAAAAGGAAAAGTTTCTGATCATTTTTAACCTAGCCACACTGGAAAAATGGGTGTGGCTC
The DNA here is from genome assembly GCF_003597395.2 of Chelonoidis abingdonii. Classification (NCBI taxonomy): domain Eukaryota; kingdom Metazoa; phylum Chordata; order Testudines; family Testudinidae; genus Chelonoidis; species Chelonoidis abingdonii. The sequence continues at coordinate 4,992,826 of NC_133781.1, forward strand.
TTTCTTCACTGTTTTATGTCTGGCTCTGTCGGTTTCTCTCTCATAACCAAAATGCAGTTATGTTAACAAAGAGCAGGGACATCCCATAAACACGACAGCATGAAGTCTTGTCTCTTTCCCCTGTTCTTTCCACTAGAATTTCTGCCATTGGAACTGAAGACAGAAAAGGGGAAATCCATGGGATCAGATGGGAAGGGTATGTTTCCAGGCGGAGTTGCTATTATTGTTGTTATTTATTTATTTATTACGAAATTAGAAGGAAAGATACTTCCCCAAAGTAATATCTTTGTTTACTTGTTGTGAAAGAAAGAAAATTACACAGCACACTAAAACGGTATAAAAATGATTAGATTCTAAGGAAACCGTAAGCTAAGATTACATCACTAGTTTGTCACATGTTTGTCACACATTTGCTCATGTAGGCCGAGCTCTGTCTGTTATCCAGTTTTTCTGTGCAAATGGAGGCTTGGCCACTGGGGCTAGCCAGAGTGGCTAGGAGGTTGTGGCTGGGATGCAGAGGAGGTTAGGGGCCCAGCTAGTGGGGTCTGGCCAGCACGGGGAGGGAATGAAGCAGGGCCGCCCAGAGGATTCAGGTGGCCTGGGGTCTTTGGCGGCAGGGGGCCCCTGCCACTCAATTGCAACCGATGACCCAGCACTTCGGCAGCGGGTCCCGGGGTGGAAGGACTCCCCACCATAGGTCTTTGGGACACTTCGGCATCGGGTCCCGGAGTGGAAGGACCCCCCACCACTGAATTGCCACCGAAGACCCAGAGTGGAAGAAGCTCCGGGGGCCTGGAGCGAGTGAAGGACCCTGCTCCAGGGGCCCCCAAAAATTCTTGTGGGTGTTCCTGTGGGCCCAGGGCCTGGGGCAAATTGCCCCACTTTTCCCCCACTCTGGGCAGCCCTGGAATGAAGACTCCAGCTAGGAGGCCTGGACAGTGTGAGGTGAGACACACCTATGGTGTGTGTGGGGGGTGTTGACTGGAGTGGGAAGTTAGGGGCATGGCTGGGGTGGCTGGTCAGAGTGGGACTGAGATGCTTGGCTGGAAATTTGGGACCGGTGAAGGTGAGGGTACCAGCTTGGGGGTGGTGAGGGCACTGGCTGGACTGGGCAGGCAGGAGGCCTTGCTTGGGAGGCTGGGTACAGTGAGGGTAAGGGACCTCCCTGTGGGAATGGGCTGTACTGGGGGGGAAGGGCCCAGTTGGATATACAGCTCAGCCTATATAAGCAATGCAGTGTGAGACCCCACTAGCAGCTACCTGTCATACATTTAGGTGGCAGCAGGGGGAGCCAGACAGATACCTCTGCCCAAATCACGCAGGGCCTCTGTGGGCCTGACTTTAGTGGAAATTGGACTTCCCCAGTTTTCTGATTGTCCCCAAAGTCAGCAGGGTTCGGCCCGTTTGTGCCTCAACCAGGCCCATCTGGTGTGGAACTGATCAGGTGTTGTCCAAAGCTGTCGTGTGACAGGCACAGAAATACCTCATTAAGTTTAGTGGGGGCCTGGCTTCATTGTACCCCAAAAATCCTGACATCAGCCTGAGCAGCCAGTTCACACACAGCCAATACACAGAAAAAGTCTCACCGACAGGCCCCCAAACATCCTTTACTCTGCCCCAGCACTGCTCATGGACATTTCTGGGTTGGATTGTCAGGAGCATCTAAGGGAGTTGGTAGCACAAGTCAAGTCCCAAGGGCCTTGTGCCCCTAATTCCCTTAGGTGTTCCTGAAAATCCCACCCCAGGTTCTTTTTTCATATTTACTGAGGAAAATGGAGTAGAGAGGCCACTCAGAACTGTCGCACCTTTTCCCCTTCCCCTGGTTTGAGGGGCTTTCCCTCCTGAAACTTCTCTTTGGGATGGGCTCTCCTGCGGGGACTGTGCTCTTCCTGAAGTGCTCTGCTTCTCTCCCCAGTGAGTGTGACTCTGGATCCAGACACAGCTCATCCCCGGCTTCTCCTGTCTGTGGATCGGAAAATTTTGACCTGGGACGTCATACGGCTGAACTGCCCTGAACATCCCCAGAGATTTGATTTGTCTCCTTGTGTGCTGGGCTGTGAGGGATTCACCTCAGGGAGACATTGCTGGGAGGTGGAGGTTGGGGATGGGACAGCCTGGGCTGTGGGGGTGGCCACAGAGTCTGTGAAGAGAAAGGAGGAGCTCAGTGCTGCCCCTGAGGGGGGGATCTGGGCTGTGCAGAGGTGGGGGTTCCAGTTCCAGGCTCTCACCTCACCTCCAACCCCCCTGTCTCTGAGCTGCGTCCCTAGAAGGATCCAGGTGTCTCTGGATTGTGAACAGGGGCAGGTGGCATTTTTCAATGCTAATAGCGAGGACCCGATATTCACTTTCCCATCAACCTCATTCACAGGGGAGAGACTCCGCCCTTTCTTCTGGGTCTGGGGTGTAGGTTCCCAGCTCACTCTCTATTCCTGAGGCACCTGGCTCCCAGTCTCATGAAATGAGCTGCTCCAGCCTCTGATATCCTAGTCTCTTTGGCCCCATGTTCCTGCAGAGACGTTTAAATGCAAAGTGAACAGACCAGAGAAGCTGCTGTCTCTGCCCCATTGTGTGTCTCCCGCTTGTCTCTGTCTCTCCCTCTGAGGGACCATGACAGCCCTGCAAGTACTGGAAAATGGGGGTTCACAGCTTGCCTGTCTCTGAAGGGGGCAGGGGAGTTTCCAGGAGCCCCAGGACTTGTATGACTGTGGTCCCACAAAAGAGAATATGCATGTCATGTGAAGGGAACCTGGTCATGGCTGTAATGCATTCCTCAAACTGTGACCTGCAGAGAGCTGTCTGGCTCCTCCCCCTTGTTTTCAGCTCCTGTGTTGCATTCAAATAGCCTTAGGATTCCTTTCCCAGGTGAGCGATTCCTGTGATTGTCCCAGGGATGTTGAGGAGAGGGGAGGTGGGTCCTGCAGAGAGATGATCTGTGGGCCCTGCAGAGAGAAGATGGTCTGTAAGTCACTATATCTACTAGGATGGGTGTACACTGTGTTTAGCCTCACAACACTTCTGTGAGGTGGGGAAGTGCTGTTACCCCATTTCAGAGAGAGGAACGTCCAGCACAGCACATAAATGACTTGCCTGAAGTCAACTAGGAAGACTGTCACAGAGCAGGGAATTGAACCTAGGTCTTCCAAATGAACGGCTAAACCACCAGATTAGCTGCCTTCTCTGCATTAGGAGCCTGGGAAAGGAGGATAAAGATAAAGCTACACGCAGGAATAATACATCAGTAAAGTTTGTCTAATGATTCTCTCACTGACCCTCCTCACAATCAGTGGGCCAGCCCTGTGCAGAGTCAGGTGATCACAGTGGACAGGAACTGAGTATGTGATGGGAATGAAAATAGATTATTTTTTCAGGCCTGCTCTGAAATTCTCAGGCTGCCTCTGAATGCCCAGCTCAGCTCTGTGTTCAGCTTTCAGGCCCCACTGCCTTCCCCTCTCCTGGTCTCTTTGTGTTCCCTAGATAAACTTCTCCACCTAGGCCCTGCTGTTTCTAAACAGATTCCTGTGGAGGAAGAGATGAGAAACAGACACACACATCTCTCCATCACTCACAAGCTCTACAACTCCCTGCTGCTTCTCTGGTGGGGATCTAGGTGCTGTAAATACACATCATGAGAGACAGCTCCTAAGGGAAAGAGCTTACAGTCTAAATATTAAAAGTAATAGTCATAATAATAATGATGATTTTGAAGATGTCAGGAGCAACTCCATGTCTGAGGCCTTCCACTTAAAGCAGCTATTCAACTTCCATTCAGTGAGAAAAGTGCAGATTTTCTCCCCAAAAATTACAGCACGTACCCTGAGAGTACAGAACACATCACCTGAGAACTTACAAATCAATCTGTTAATGCCTTTAGGAATTAACGTTAAAAATGGGTCTGTTCAGATATTTAGCACTGACTGTCAGACCTTGCCGTATAGTGATACCATTCCTAGCTTCATACAGTCATAATTAATTACATAAGTTTTACCGGCATCAGTGCTCGTGTGCATAGCGCTTTGTCAGCGGGAGATGCTGTCCCACCAACATAGCTACTGCTGCTCAGTGAGCTGGTTTTATTATGTTGACGGGCGAGTTCTCTTCCCTTGGCATAACATGGCTACATGAGCACTCTTATGGTACAGCTGTATAGGTGCAGCTGCGCTGCTGTAAGCATCTGTGGTGAGTAATGAAGGCTGGGGGAGGCTAAGCCTCCCCAAACTTTGAGCTGCCAGGGCAGGGGGCAGGTAGTGTCAGATTATCCCAGGGGCCCTGGCCAATTTGGGCCGCTGAAAAAATCCCCCCCCCCCCCCAAGGCCCCAGGGCTGGAGGAGCTCTCGCCCCCTGCCACAGTCCCCAGTCAAGGCATAGAACTTTTCTGGTCTCAAGGCCGCAATGGAGAGGGGGCGTGGGAGGGAAGGAGAGAGCGAGGAGCAGAGCATCAGGTGGGCTGGGGCTGGGGCAGGGGAAGGGGTGGAATGGGGTGCAGGCATGGATAGAAGGGGTGCGACCTTGGCCAGAAAAGGTGAGACGGGGGACTATACTCCCCAAGGGAGAAGTTCCCCCCCCTCATGTTTATAAGTGTAGACATAGGAGTTTTTCAAAAGCATCTTTTCAAAAATGACTTGGGGCTGGATTTTCAAAGGTATTGGGTACCTGAAGATGCAGCTAGGGGCCTAGTGGGGTTGTCAAAGCAGGCTGCAGGGCTAAAAATAATAATTTAGACATTCCAGCTTGGGCTGGAGCCTGAGATCTGAAGCTGTCCTCTCACATCAGGTTTCAGAGCCCGGGCTCCAGCCCAAACCTGAACTACGATGTTGTTATTTTAGCCCCAAAGCTGAGCCCCATGAGCCCAAGTCAGTTGACCTGAGCGCTAAGACTTGCTGACATGGGTCTTAATTTGCAGAGTAGGTGTATCCTGAGCCTTCTTAGACTCTGATGGCCTGGGAGGGGGCAAACCTGTCCCTTAACACGGGAGATTTACCCATCTCTGTGGAATTGAACAAGACCCTCTGGCTTGTACAGAGGAGTAATGTGGTTAGATTTGTAAATGGCTAATCACCTCCAAAACAAACACTTCCTTCTCCTTTGCATCACCGTGGCTGCTCTGTCTTATTTAGTCAGGGCAAGCTACCCTGACTCCCTCAGACAAAGGGTGTGTGGGTTTAGTTACATTTTCTCTGTCTATGCCACAAATTGTTCCTTTTCCTTCTCTGTTTGTGGTGTTGGAACCTTTAAAACCGAAATACATTTTCTGAGTGTTTTCTGGAGCAATACAGACCGGGCAGAGCAGACATGCCAGCTCTCATGAATTGCTCACGAGAGTCATGATTTCTGAGTATAATTAACCCTTACTTAGGATCGCTTGGTTGAACTCTTCAATGGCAGGATTTTTTTTTTTTTTCACACCTGGGGCACATTCTTAAAATGGGTTCAGATACTCTGAGAAATCACTTACATAGCAGGTATACAAAGCTAGCCATCAGCTCTCCTGAGCTGGTTTGTGAAAGCAACTGAGTAACTGGATAGTTACAGGTTTCAGAGTAGCAGCCATGTTACAGTAATTCCAGTCAATTAGTGTGAGAGGAGAGGAATCCTTAAAGAACCACCCACAGTTCTACTGAGCTGCAAGGAAGGGTTGGCAGCGGGAGACTCAAATTTTCAAATGCCTCCATTTGGCTGAAGATAACAGCAGTGTTGAGGAATCTGTTCTTTCTGGTTCAGTGGCAGTTCAGTTCAGAACAAAAATCAGTTCGGATCCAGCTAGTCTTTTCTGGAATTTTCAGTGAATCAAAGAATTCCATGCTGGGACTATTCCTGATTTACAAGCTTGGGTGCCTCACACACCAGGTGAGTGCCATAGCCACTGCGCAAAATGGGGATGGGGTGGAGGTAGAATGAATTCCTTTTGTGCATGAGCAGAACTATTTGTGTGAAGTCTGCAAATAGTTTCATGTCAACTGAAATGGCATATTTTTCAAAAAAAAATGTTTGCCATGCTGTAATCCCAAGTAGGTGGCAATAGCACTGCATTATTGTTCCCAAGTCAGTGATGATTACTAGAAGTGTCAGTCTTTCCATACCTTTAGGAATTGGACCAGGATTTAAATATGAAACACACAGAAAACAAATTCATATTTACATAGTTGTATGCGCCACAAGCTCACAGTGCTGTCCAGGAAATAACTTTTCATAGAGAGAGCCAGTTTTTCTGAGTATTGACACCCGTGTTTTCTTTTCCTGGTGGTGTTAACGTCATAGAGTAGCTGAAGTGTTTTTCATTGTTTTATTTTGTTTTGAAATTAACAAAATCATGCACTCACAGGAACCCAGGCAAGCGGGTTCAGTGGTACCCAGTTCCATGTGGCACCCAGGATGGTAGGGGGACGGGGAAAGAACCTGTCACAGTGGCCATACAACAAAATGACATCCAGGCTCTGTGTTCTGCAGTCCTATCACACAGAGATAGGGAAGGGCAGTGTGTTGTTGCTCAGTAGATCAGTCCATCTGGATAAAGTGGCAGTGCTGCTGATCTCCATGTGGTGATGGTCCTTTTTCTGTTGTTTTTGTTTTGTTTTGATTTTATATATATAAAATTATATATTTTATATAACACATAACAAACTATATATAAAGTTCTCATCATATATTAACCATTTACTACCAAACCTTAGCTGTACTTGAAACATTAAATTATGCATGTAATATGAATAGTTAAAATATAAATAAATGTGTATTATACAATTTACAAACTCTTTATAAAAATCCAACTTATTAAAGAAAAACTATGAAGTTAAGATAAAGAATAAAAGCAAAGTTCAGCAAAGAAGGGTAGATATTGGGAGGGAAGGAAGAGAGTAGACAGGAGGCAGGAGCAAGGGGGCAAGGGGCTTGCGTTTTATAGAATCATTCGGATACTTAGCATCCCATAGCTCTGAGAATTCCTCTGAGGTATTTCTGTTCCGGAGTACAATTCTTTCCATGGTGGCCAAGCTTACAATGTCTATGCTCCAGTTTTCAATTGTTTGCTTTTGGGATTTCCATATTTGCAGTATTAGTCTTTTAGTAATTATTAGTGCTCTGCTTAGCCAAAGTTTTTTCAGATTTATTCAGCTTCCAATTAAAATCCATTAGGTTTAAAATTACATGTTTAGCTTGTAACGCAATTGTATTTTATAGAGAAAAAATAACTGCAGTTAAGTTCTGCCCAAAACATATGGGTATAGGAGTAGGAGCATTCCCAGAGCATATGGGTTATGTTAGCACATGCTGAATGAGAGCACCAACATTTGTCGGACTTAGTGGCATCTCTTTTGAACAGTCAGAGAGGGGTCCAATGCATCTTCCATATCATTTTCTGCTGGATTAATCTTAAACAGAGTTCAAGAAGCAGTTCAGAGCACTGGGTAAAATTTGTTTCTATTGGTTAGCAGAGAATAATTGGTCTATTCCTCCTCCCATTTCCTTTTTAGAATATCTGTATTTAATTTAAATTTTCTGGCCAAATGTGCATAAAGTGTTGCCATAGATGTTGGCAATTTGGGTAATATTGGGAAGAAAAGAAGGCAACTGAGGTGAGTCAGGGTAGCAAAGGTATCATGACCATACCAATGGGAGATGGCATGTTTAAGTTGGATGTATTGCCACTCTTTCTTAGACTCCAGATTGAACCTTTCTTTTAAGATTGTAAAAGGGAGGAAGGTGTCATTTTCAATACATTGACTGATGGTCAAAATCCCAGTCCTAATCCAATCTGGCCAAATGATGGGGTTGCCGGCTAGACAGAGTTTCAAGTTACCCCAGACTGAAGCCCTGGGATGCAGAAGGAAGACAGGCTCAACTCCTGAGTCTTAAGAAATTTCTTTGGCAGCAATGATGGCCCAAAATTTGAAATCAGTGATCTGGTTTGCTAGTTTTTGCACCTTGTGTTGAATTCCTTGACATCAGTGCTCATGCATGACACTGTCATATTTCCCAAGGAGTTTCACCAAACCAAGGAAATTATTGTTATGTTCAGTGAGCAACTTATCCGAAAAGCCATGGAAAGCCAAATTATTCTTTGCAAGGAGGAGGGTAATTGAGATCAAACACGTTCCTCCAATACTGCATTTCTTCATTAATAATGCACTGGTTTTCTGCGTCTATGCATTTATTCAGCTTGAGCTTGGACTTGACCTCCATCCATTTGGAGTAGGCTGTAAAATGGCCAGGTGACTTTTCATGCTGCTTCAGAGCATCAGCCAAGTCATGCCATTAATTGTACCCAGAAAGCACAAGCAACGATTTGGCATTTTTGTCAAATATTTTGCAACAAAAACAGAACACTTTGTCAGTTGATTTTGAGTAAACTAGCCAATGCTGATCCAGTTTATTACCATTCTTGAGCACTCTTTTGCAATGTGACTTAGAGACATGACACTTTGCTTATTAAGTAGAAATGTCATATCCTCAATCTTGTCCGGCCCATTCAAAATTGTATCAATATCAATATCAGCAGAGTTTAGGATTGCCAACCATGAAGCAGGATTTGATGTATCAATTTGTAGTGTGTAATTTTTTTTCACTGCTGTTTCTGTCATCATGTGAGGCTGGTTCTTCTTTATGGTTTTTCTCCGTTTCATGTAAACCAGATTTTTCTTTGTTGTTACTCTTCTTTTCATGGGAGCCATTCTTCTTTATTATCATGCTCCTTTATGCCACCAGGAAAACTAGACAATTCTCCATCATTTTCCTCATGTTTTCATTCCTTATCTTCAGGTATATCTGCTAATTCCTTAGTAATAGGACTTCCATCATTTATGCTTCACTCCTCAGTTTCTTCTGCACTGGGACAATCACTGCTGCCTACAGCTCAGTTTATGTTGTTCTGTTTTAGATATTTTCTCATCAATTTTGCCCCTTGCTGAATACTAGAATACAACTGAGCTTTTGGCCTCCTATACTGAGCTCCTGAAGGCTTCTGTGGGGTCAGCTTTTATTTTCTGTTGGGGAAAACAGACAGTAGTATGGAGACCAAAAGTCTATGTTCCGCAATCTTAGAAAGTCATCAAACATTATGTGTTAAGCACGATAAAAGAAGTAACAGTATTTCTTTTATATTGTTGCATATATAGGTGTTCAATAGATATCTCTGACATCTCATTAAATATGTCTTTTATTAGTCACTACTTACACTCTTTGAGTCTTATAACACAAGTACACTTCCACAATTACACAATCAAACAAGGTTCACACTATCGTAGCTGGGCTCTCACTTCATTTCAGTTTGGTCTTATATCTCATTGACTGACTGGTCATGCCCAGCCCCTTATATACACACAGGGGCATAGCTGACAGCATTCTAGGCAGTTCAAGGAAAATATAGTTCTCAGAAAGTCTGGAAGGTTCCACAAGATGCTACAAAAGTCCAAAACATTCTAGGAGGCTAGTGAAAAATGAATCCACATACAGAATACCTGAAACATTTTACTTCAAACAATCTATTTTCCTTTTTGTTGCTAACAACAAAAACAGCACCTCAAGCTTGGTGCTCTCCAAGCCAGCACCCCAGGGGGTTGCCTGCCCCTCAATCCAGCCCTGGAGGTGGTAATTTTAGCTATCTCCCTCCTGATTGTAACAAAGGCCCAGGGAGCATGGCTATTGATACCATCCCAAAGCCACCCAGGCCTACATGCTGCTAGTCTCTTTACTGCGATGATGCCTGCCAAAATTATCACTGACTGGTGTGGGAAAGTGTCCTATCATGGAGGAAGAAATGAGGCTGCAATCCCTACAAACCTTCGGCAGAGGATTGCGGAGTACCTCTGTAGAAGTTTCATTGAGATCACTCAGAAGGATTCAAGGGTCATCCCTGTGTCATAAGTAAACTGCTCCACATGCTTCCCCCACCTAACTTAACAGGGGAATGAAAATCAGATAACAACTCTACCTCAGTGTGTGGTACCACTACCTCTTCTAGTATAGTAAATTAGTGAAAAGTCAGTAGCTGTGTCCTGCTAAGTTTGTGGCCGCCATCACTGTAATGGGAAATACATTTACACATTTACCTGAGGGTTCCCCTGCATCAGGCTTGCCTGTTCATAACTGCCAGGACTAACTGTAGTGCAGTGTTGAACAGGTTCTGGTTCACAGCATAACTAGATCCCCAGCTGCATGTCTCCCAGCCTGCTACTCTTCCTCTTTCTCATCCCTGCTGTTTATGGCTGGGGCCTGTGACTCAGACTCCTTGGAAGTATCCATGGTGACATATAGGATGTTGGTCTCTGCAGTATTTCATGAAGCTTATTGTAGAAGTGCAGGACCAGATTAACCTTTTGTGGGCCTGGCACCAAACATATTTGTGGGCCCCCCAGGGGGGCAATGGAACATGGCATGGTGGGGTCAGTCCCCAGAGCGAGGGGCCAGCCAGGGCAATATGGCATGGCAGGGGCAGCCCCGCTCTGCCCAGACCAGTGCAAGGACACTATTTACAAACCAGCAGTTGCCAGACGCACAATGACCCACCCAGCCCTGTGCTGACAGCGTGACCCTTCCCCTCAGGGGTGGGTCCATGCCATGCCACACAGCCCCCCTGCCCAATGCCGAAACATCCCCCCCCCGATTCTGTATGGCCAAAGCCCTCCTGCACCCGCTATGCCCAGCACACACCCCCAGACCATGCCACAAAGGCACAGCACCCTGCACACCACAACTGCCCAGTACCCCACACAGAATCCCCACTCCCTAGTCCCCCAACACACAGAACTGCCAGGGCTGGTCCCAGGCTGGGGAATCACTCTGGCCCCTCTGGAGTGGCGTAATCAGCCAGGCCAGGGCTTGCCTCGCCTGGGATCCCTCAAGACCCACTTGCCTGGAGGGGCCCAGATTGGCCAGGCTTCTGCACCAGTCCCAGGCAGCCCAGTGTGACGAACTGGGACTGTTCTTAATGTTTGCTCTGAACACTGTGTTGGTGCCTCAGTGTCCCCTATGCAGTTCTTAAGTATCTAGGTGGTGGGATAAGGGTGTGTGATTGCTACAGAGGAAGGGGCCAGTGCACCTAAATGCCGGGCACTCTGTCTCCTAGCAACTGATGGCCTGGGCCCCTCCTCTGCAAAGGTGCCAACTGAAAGTGTTGGAGACAAAGGGATCAGGTGACCTCCTGGCCCAGGAAAGGAGCTGAGCAGAGAGGAGGGGCTGGAGGGGGTGGTTAGTCTGGAGCTGGCTGGGGACGAGGAGTGAAGTGCAGACCTAGGGGTCTGGCTCACTGCCCCCCAGAATGGACCCGGCCGAGGGGTCTGGTTCGCTGTATCTACAAGCTCTGTTTTAGACTCTGTTCCTGTCATCGAATAAACCTCTGTTTTGCTGGCTGAGAGTCACGTCTGACTGCAAAGTGGGGGTGCAGAACCCTGTGGCTTCCCCAGGACCCCGCCTGGGTGGGCTCGCTGTGGGAAGCCCACGGAGGGGCAGAGGATGCTGAATGCTCCAAGGAGAGACCCAGGAGGTGAAGACGTGTGAGCTTCTTGCCCTGAACAAGTCTGCTCCAAGGGAGAGGAGGCTCCCCAAAGTCCTGACTGGCTTTGTGGGGAGCAGTTCCAGAGCATCGCCTGGGGACTCCGTGACACCTAGCTCCAGAGATACAGGTGGGGCCCCACAGATAGTGGGAAGCAGAGACAGCCTGGAGCCATAGGTGCACTGGGTTCCAGCCAGGAGTCAGAGAGAAGCCAGCAGGTTAGGCCAGGGAGTGGCGAGGAGCCCTTGGCTGGCCTGTGAGAGGAGCAAGTGGTGGGTGGAGCAGGGTGGGAGGGAGTCAGAGGGCTGTTGGCGTCTCAGGGCCCAGTGCAAGCAGAGCAGGCCAGGGCCCCTTCTGAGCATGGGCTTGGCTCCATGGCGCCACTGGCACCATTGTAATCCCAGCAGTGATCCCACTCCTGGGAGGGGGAGAGGGGTGAAAGCGGCGCAGACTCCAGTGCTGCTGCTTCTCTGCTGGTTCCAGTAGCCTTGGGCTGGCAGCTCCAGCCTCTTGCTGTAAGTGGCTGCCCTGTATGTGCATGGAGGGCGGGGGAGCACAAGCAGCTCAGATATGCTTACCTTTAAGATGCAATAGAGGCACAGTACAGTATTTGCTTTTTTTATTTTTTTTGGTCATCTTTGCTGCTGCCTGGCTGCCTGATTGGTTACTTCCAGTTGCACATGGTGTTTGGTTGACTGGTTAGTCTGTAACTCTTTGTATCTTTGAGGTTCTTGTGCGCTGGGTTCTGGGGGATCAAACATTAAGGGACTGGGAGGCATGATGTTGGGCAGGGAACTGGGGACTGAAAGGTTGGGACTGGTAGAGATGGGAATAAGAGGGAGCTGGGTGCTGGGGCTATCAGCGGTTTGTGGATCATGGAATAAGAAAAGCTGGAGAGCACCAGAGAGTTCATGACCCTTATCATTCACCCCCTGCCCTTCTGCGTCCCTCTGCATTCCAAACCACCATTGAGAGGGACTGCTTCAAGAGGACCTAGAGGTCTGGGATCCCACCTCCTGTTTGGCAGCCGACTAAGTTTGTTCAGACTAGGAAACATGGTTGGGCTTAGCTAGAACATTGCCCTCTGACCCTGACTGAACCCCGCCCCTTTTCCTGGTCTAGACCGACCCTTTGAATCTTGAGACAGCTCCCATTACCAGAGGGAATGGTAGAGTTGCCAAGTTTTCCTTTGGGTGGGTTGTGCTGAGAAGCATGTATTATCTCTGCCCTTTCTCTTTTATAAATCATCAGCAGAAAACTGAGGATTTGGTGAAAATTTAATAATTACAAGGGGAAATATAGGACATACGGGGCCCCTCCCATCTGGCCAGTAAACCCATCAGCTTCATCCAGGTCTACAATTATCTACAGATCAACAACCCGGCTGATGGCAGCCACTGAAGCCTGGGTCAACATTTTGGTGTTTCAATGCCTAACTTCTAGGAATCTAGAAAATTACTGGAAAACCCATAGGATCCCCCATGCCTGAGTTAGTCACCTCGACTCCATGTGCAATGCATGGGGAGAGAGACACACCTAGGAATGAGATCCAAAAAATCCAGCAGGCTAGGCAGGGGGACACCTAAGAGAGATGTGGAGGCGAGGGAGATGTCCTAATCCCCACCCCTCTTGTGGGGATAAGCTTCTCCCTGTAGCCTGGTTTAGGCACTTCTCTCTGACTGTTAATGCTAGGGTTACCATAAGTCCGTATTTTCCCAGACATGTCTAGCTTTTTAGTTCTTAAATTGCCATCTGGGAGGAATTTTTAAATATCTAAAAACGTCCAGGAAAATACAGACGAATGGTAACCCTAGTCCAGTGGTCCCCAACACAGTGCAGACTGCAGGCACCAGTGTTCTCTTTCCCCGGCAGGTGCAGGGCCTGCTTAGTGCTCAGCAGGGGAGAGAAGCCGGGGCCCCACGCCTGCTGGGGACAGAGTACTTCGGGGCTGCAGGCGCCAGTGTTCTCTGTCCTCACAGCTTCTCTCTGCACTGTCCAGAACTGCTGCCAAAAAACCACAAACGCTCCGACTCTGCGGAATGGACAGCATGCTGCCCCGTAGCATGTGTTGCCCCAGCCATGCGCTTGCTCCACTGGTGCCTGGAGCCAGCCCTGTATGTGAGTATTCTTCCTGCACTGATACTGCTGTTTTCTTGTGCTTTGAAATTTTTTTTTTTAGCATTTTGTCCCCAGATGAGTGATTCAGATAAAAGACAACGTACATATTATTTCAACACAGAGTGGGAAGAATCCTATTGTTTTATTGAAAATAAAGGGAAATGCGTTTGCTTATTGTGCGGGGGTGCTGTTGCAGTGCCAAAAAAACATAATGTCAAACGCCACTTCCAAACTAATCACAGCTCTTTTGACATTAGCCATCCACTTAAATCTGAGTTGAGAAAGAAGAAAATTAATCAACTCAAATCAAACCTATCTACCTGTTTTCACTAGACAAGGGGTAAAGTCTAAAAGTGCTACTATTGCTTCCTTTAAAATTGGTCATCGGCTCGCAAAGAATTAAAAACCCTTTCAAGATGGTGAATTGTTGAAGGAAGCATTTTTGACTGGTGCTGATTGCCTGTTTCAAGGATTTCCTAAGAAGGGTGAGATTTTGTCGGCAATTCAAGATTTGCATTTATCAGACAACACAGTTACGAGGAGGATATTTGCAATTTCAAGCGACATGCAATCTCAGCTAAAGAATGACTTGGAAATATATGACTGGTTTTCACTGCAATTCGATGAGTCGACAGATATATCAGACACAGTGCAGTTGGCAGTTATGGTGAGGATGGTATTTAGTGACTTCACCGTAAAAGAAGAGTTACTAAAGTATTGCTTATGAAAGGGTGAACAAGGGGTGAGGACATCTATAATTTATTCAAATCATACACAACATCAATTAGTATGCCACTACACAAGATGTCTGCGATCACCACTGATGGGGCACCAGCAATGATGGGCAGCACCAATCAATTCATTGCACTCTGTAAGAAGAATGAATCCTTTCCAAACTTTATGTCTTATCATTGCATTATCCACTAAGAAGCTTTGTGCGTCAAAGTTCTTTCTTTTCAACACATCATGAATGTCATTATTAAAATAATTAAGTCTATTCGAGTGAAACCTTTGCAACACCAACTTTTTAAGGCCCTGTTGGAAGATGTTGATGATAAACAATCTGATCTTATCTTGCACACAGAAGTACGATGACTGAGCAAAAGTAACGTTCTTGTACGTTTTTTAAGCCTAATAGAAGAGATCAAAGAATTTCTGAAGTCCACAAATCAGAACTTTGAGCAACTAGAAGACTCCAGCTGGTTAATGGACTTGGCTTTTCTTGCTGACATCACTGACAAATTGAACATTTTAAATCTTGAGCTCCAGGGAAAAGACAAACATGTGGCTCAAATGATAGGTTCTGTAAAATCATTCAAAGTAAAACTGATCTTGTGGATGTCACTAATGAAGATGAAGTCTCTTGTACATTTCCCAAGTATGAAGAAAATGGTATATGACAGTGATTTTAATCCATTACCATTTGTTATCCACATTTAAACATTTCTGGAACAATTGAAAAGAGATTTCAACAGTTCACCATCATTGAGCCTGTAGTTGCCTTTCTTGTGAATCCTTTTACTTGCCAGATGGAGGTAACAGAAATGGCTACATCAATTGTGAGTCTCATTCAAGTAAGAACAGAAGCTGTGGAACTGGAGATTTTGGACCTTCAAAATGATATTGTTCTAAAATCCTGTGCAACAGATGAAAACTTTTGAAATCTGGTGTACCGAAAAAAGTTTTCTGCCTTAAAAAATGTAGCATACAAAATAAAATCTTATTTTGGTTCCACTTATCTATGCGAAGTTCTGTTTTCAACAATGAACCTCACAAAATCAAAATACAGATCTTGGCTTACAGATGTCTATCTTGCTGATTGCTTACGAACGGGAATATCATCCTACTCTCCCAACTCCGAAAAATTGGGTGGAGAAATGCAATGCCAAAAATCACACTGATTATTAGAAAAAACACATGAATTAATTATACCTATTTTCCATTAAGTGCTGATGAGCATGTATGATTAACTTGTGTTTAGCTTTTTTTCACATTTGTTTGTTTGTTTATTGAAATCCAGATACAAGTAACAATACAAAGAATATTTTTAATTAACCACAACTGGCTATCTATGTTAAAGGAAGAATAATAAATATATTTGGATCAGCAGTTCAACAATGTTTTACTTTTTTTAAATAAATAAGATGAAAACTGTTTATGATATTTATTTTGTAAAACTCCTTAATTTTTCTTACAGGTAGCTAAAAAAGAGCAAATTCACATGGTAAGGTGAAAGAGTACTTGCCAAATAATTTAATTAATATCTTTTCCATGTAAAATTACCGTTTTTATCTTATGGATTCATATATTATGTAATTAAATATGATTTCTTTGTATTATTTAATGTACAAATAAAAAATAAGCCTTTAAAAATTGTTGGTGCCCACCACACTTTTCTGAAAACATGAATGTATTACTAGCCACAAAAAGATTGGGGACCACTGCCCTAGTTAATCAGTTGTGGCAGCTGCAAATCAGCTCTTGCTCATGTGGAGCCCCATGAACAGGGCCGGTGCAACCATTTAGGTGAACTAGGCGGTTGCCTAGGGCGCCAAGATTTGGGGGCGCCAAAAAGCGGCGCCCCCCCAAAATTTTTTAAATGGTTGCAGCGGCCGCTGCGTAGTCTGAGCTGCTGGCAGCAGCAGCTTGCCTGCAGCCCGGCAGCTTAGGGCGCCCCGGGGTCAGTGCGCAGCCGTGGCAGCCCGGCAAGCTTGGGCGCCCCCGGATCACGCGCAGCCACGGCAGCCCAGGGTGCCGCCGGGTCAGGAAACCGCCGCAGCGGCCCGCCAACCCAGGGCGCCCCCAGGTCAGGGGCTGCCGCGGCGGTCCAGCAACCCGGGCGCCGGCGCTCCCGGGTCAGGGAGCGCGCCGCGGCGGTCGGCAGCCCAGGGCGCGGGCACTCCCGGGGTCGGGAGCCGCCGCGGCGGTCCGGCAGCCCGGGGCGCTGGTGCTCCGGGGTCAGGGAGCCGCGGCTCCGGTGGACCTGCCGCAGGCATGCCTGCGGCAGCTCCGCCAGAGCTGCGAGACCCGCGTGGGGGGCGGCGAAATGTCCCGGCGCCTAGGGTGTAAGAAATCCTAGCGCCGGCCCTGCCCATGAACCTTTGGTGACCCCTAGATTAGCTGTTTCTAACCCATGTACTGTAGTGTGCAGCCGCCTATCAGCTGTTTTGGCAGGGAGCTAGCAGATGAGCAACAGCCCGGCTCCCACAGCAGGTAAAAGTGGTCTGTTTCCAGTGCAGAGCAGGCTTTTACTCCTCCCTGAGCAAGAAGTTGATAGGCTGTCCTGGAGAAGCTGGATCAGCAGCTCCTCTCTTCCGGTCCGCTCTGGGCTGTAGGAAATGTAAATTCCCCATCGTGTGGGCTGCTGCTGCTCCGAGAGCAGGAGAGCTGTCTGGATTCCTCTGTTCGCTCCACTCTTTCGTACACAGAGAGAGTCTTTAACGAGTTTTTCAAATGCTCCCTCAGGCTGAGGGCCTGTGCCGGTTAGAAATCCCCCCCAGCCAGCAGTAGTGCTAGCAGCCCTTGGGTCAGAGGTGCACTCAAAGCGCTTCATGTGGGTAAATATTTTCCACCTGGCTGATAGGCTGAGAACCAGGAGAAAGCAGTTTCTGGCTAGCCTTGGTGGAGAGAAGGGAGCTGGTGAGTGCTGATCTCAAGTCTCTCCCACAAAGCCGATCAGTTTTATTTTCAGTGTCACAGTCAGTCAGGACCGGTGCTAGGGGTTTTAGCACCCTAGGCGCACGGCAATTTTGCTGCCCCGCTCCCTGGTCCCGCGGCTCCGGTGGAGCTGCCGCAGTGGTGCCTGCGGGAGGTCCACCACAGCTGCGGACCAGCAGACCCTCTGCAGGCACCACTGCGGCAGCTCCACCGGAGCTGCCTGCCGCCCGCTCCGGCAAAATGCCACCCACCAATAATCCTGGCACCCTAGGTGATTGTCTAGGCCGCCTAAATGGAAGCACCGGCCCTGCAGTCAGTGCTTCCCTGAGACATTTAAAGTGCTCTTCATGGAAATCAGAGGAAGTATTTTTGTACATACCTCTGCTTCTCAATCTTGTTTCTTGAAATAGTCAATGGATCCTGGGGACTTCTTTTTTTTTTTTTATTTTGTTTTAATTAACAAAACCCCTCCCGGAGTGCTCTTAATTCTACCTGGTTTTTACAGCCTTAGCACAGGTCTCTTTAGTAACTTCCTTAATGTTTGAGTATGCCCTTGAAAATGACATTGTTTAGAGGGCAAATTTTCTTAACATTTAAGACGTATAGTGTCATATTGTATTTTCATTAAGACCACAGTTAAGAATCGTCCAGTTCAGTCACTGTAGAGACATACTCAGGATTTCTTATTACATTGTAAAACTGAATTGTTTCCAGAGCTAAAACAAGCTTTTAGATCAGTCATTTGTAAATGCAAGTTCAATTTTTAAATTTGTTTTTATGTTTTGAATCTTTATACCTTCAATATCTTGAACTGGAGTGTGTTTTCTTTTGTGCTGGAGAAATATCAAATGCATTGTATAAATAGATAACAATGTTTTTAAGACTTTATTTCTAATTGCTGAGTAACTTAATAGGAAAAGAAAGCGCATGACCATTGGAAAAAAAGATGATAATATTTGTACCTACTGGAAATACATCCTCAGGCGTCTTAGAGCTGATAGGAAACAAACAAAAGGAAGTATTTCTTCCCACAATACATAGTCAACCCATGGAACTCATTGCCAGGGGATGCTCTGAATGTCAAAACTTTGATACCTCTATCACACAGGCATGAATGGATTTAGCTTAGGAGTCAGGAAAGCATTAGCCTCATTTGGAAGGGGGGATCTAGGACACCAAGAGATAAAGTGTCTTTCCTGACACTAAGCAGGGAGTCTGTGACAGATCAGAGAATCAGAACACTTGAGCCCCAGGCCTGTGCTTTAACCAGTAGGTAACCTTTCCTACCCTGAGGAGGGGAACCTCTTGTGCCACTTTGAGTGAGTGGGTGGAGTCAGGTGCTAGACGAGGGGTAGGCAACCTATGGCACGGGTGCCGAAGGCAGCACACGAGCTGATTTTCAGTGGCACTTGCACTGCCTAGGTCCTGACCACCAGTCTGGGGGGCTCTGCATTTTAATTCAATTTGAAATGAAGCTTCTTAAACATTTAAAGAACTTTATTTACTTTACATACAACAATAGTTTAGTTATATATTATAGACTTATAGAAAGAGACCTTCTAAAAACGTTAAAATGTATTACTGCCACGCGAAACCCTAAATTAGTGTGAATAAATGAAGACTCGGCACAGCACTTCTGAAAGGTTGCCAACCCCTGTGCTAGACCAAGCCATGAGGAGGGGGGAGCAGAGAGAGGCAGAGTGGGGATGGGGCCTTGGGCAGAGTGGGTGCGGGGCCTCAGGGAAGGTCGGAACAGAGCCAGGTGGGGCACCCACTGGCAAAACCAAAAGTCAGCACCTATGCCTGTTAGCCCCGCTCCATGGCTCTGGCAGCTCCCATTGTCGCTTTCTGCGGCCAATGGGAGCCATAGAGCTTGTGCTTGTGATGGGCGCAGCACATGGAGACCCCCTCAGCTGCCCCTGATCCTAGGAGCCAGAGGGACCTGCAGTAGGAGGGGTGAGTAGGCGAGTGGGGTGGAGTGAAGAGGCAAGCGGTGAGCCAGCAGTGGATGGAGGGTGGGGTGAGTAGGCAAGCAAGGGGTGGTAGTGAAGAGGTGAGCGGTGAGGGAGCCAGTGGCTGGCTGGCTGGTGGACAGGCGGGTAGGCGGGTGAGGAGACAAGTGGCAGGTGGGGAGGGTGAAGAGGTGAGCAGCAAGCCAGTGGCAGGCAGGGGGCAGTGAAGAGGTGAGCGGTGAGGGATCCAGCAGTGGGCGGGGAAGGTGAGGATGTGGGCGGCAAGCTGGAGGCAGGTGGCTACCAGTGGCTGGTGGGGGTGTGTGTGAAAAGGTCAGCGGTGGGCAGCGGGGATTGAAGAGGTGAGCAGTAAGGAAGCCAGTGGCGGGTGAGCAGGCGGGTGTGAGGAGGCAAGAAGTGGTGAGCCAGCAGCAGGCGGGGGTTCTCGGGGTGGGCATGGGAGTTTCTGACAGGGGAGTGAGGAGGTGAATGGTATGTGGGAGGAGGTGAGTGGTGGGTGGGGGACTGAGGAGGGACACAGCAAGCCAGCGGTGGGCCAGGGTGTGAGAAGGGGTGTGGTGGCAGGGCTGAGCGGGGAGGGGGTGGGACCTGGGGCAGAGTGGGGGGTGGAGCATGGGAGGAGCGGGGATGGACTGTGGGTGGGGCCAACATTCTTCCTCCCTCCCCACCCCCACCATGGAGTGTCCTCTTTTTTGAATGTTCAAATATGGTAACCCTACTACAGCGACACTGCACAAACTTTGGGTGAGTCATTACAGTTTCCTTGGGAAATGGGACTGGACCCACCCAGGTGGGTGCCCCAACCCCCATCCTGCAGCATCAATCTCTTTCTCTGGCCCAGTGAATGTCCCCACCTGGGCTTGGAAGTGAGGGGGCTTTAATGAAGGTCTCTCCCCTGCACGGGCTCTGGAGCAGTTCAGGCTCCCAGATCATGATGGAGGAGGCAGCAGCTTGTGACCCAGGACAGAAAACAGACAAAGGGCTTGGCTACACTGGAGAGTTGCAGCGCTGGTGAAGGGGTTACAGCGCTGCAACTCACTCTGTGTACACACTTACAAAGCCCAGCCAGCGCTGCAACTCCCTGGCTGCAGCGCTGGCTGTACACCTGGTCTGATTGGGGTGTAGCGATTCCAGTGCTGGTGATGCAGCGCTGCTCATCAGGTGTGGACACCAACAGCGCTGTTATTGGCCTCCAGGGTATTAAGAGGTATCCCAGAATTCCTGTCCACAACAAACCGGAAGAATGGCTGAACGACTTTGCTCCAGCGAGCGAGCGAGCGGAGGCAGGGGAATTGCTTTGGAATGTTCACAGCTGTTTGAGGGAAGAGGGGAGTCCGTGTTGAGCAGCTGCTTATGTGGTCTGAAGGCTATTTAGGAGTGCATAATTTGCATTTAGGGAATAAGGTAGCTGTTGTGTATCTTCCAGTCCTTAGAACTTGCAAGGCAGGGAGCTGAGAACAGCTGCTAGTGTTTGCTTGAGGAGAGAAACAGCACGGCGGGGGGGAGGGGAGGGAGTCCCTCGGAGAAGCTGCTTATCTGGTCTGAAGCCTTTTTGCATTTAAGAGTGATTGAGAGAGGGGTGGGGGAAATGGTCAGAATTTGCAAGGCAGGGAGCTGTCAGCTCCAAAAATCCACTTTCTCTGTCTCCCCCACGCTCCCTGTCACGCTCCACCCCACCCCCCTCTTTTGAAAAGCACGTTGCAGCCACTTGAATGCTGGGATAGCTGCCCACAATGCATCACTCCCAACAGCGCTGCAAATGCTGCAAATGTGGCCACACTGCAGCGCTGGTAGCTGTCAGTGTGATCACACTGCAGCGCTGTTCCTACACAGCTGTACGACCACAGCTGTAACTCCCAGCGCTGCACATTTCCAAGTGTAGCCAAGCCCACATTGAGCGCAGCCTCATGTCTGAGCAGGGACCAGATCCCTCCGGACACAACAGCTATTGGAGCAACTCCCCCCACCCTCCCTGCCAGACCCCATCCTGGAGGGTCAGGTGTAGTCAGGGCTGGATTAAGGAACAGGTAAACTACACGTGTGTCTAGGTCTGTGTGTGCCGGAGAGATGGGCTCAGTTTTCTGCCCCAGAGCAGCAATGAGAAGGCACACTGCTGGCTGCCTCACTGCCCACTCAGACCTATGAGCCTATGACCTTTTATTTTTTGGGGGGGTGGGGGGTGGGGAACAAGGCCAAAACTGACTGAGTGGGTCTGTGACCCACATCACAAGGCCACTTGCTCAATTTTAGCCCCAGCACCTCCAGTCTTCACAATGGGGGGTGGGACACTGGGGCAACTTCTGAGTGGGCAGAGCACCAGAACCTGAACCAGACCAGCAGGAGCTTCAGTGCCCACATCCAATGCCTGGTAGGGAGCTGCAGTGAGGCCTGCATGAGGGAGCAGCCAGGAGAGGGGCAGAGGCGGAAATCTGGAGGGGGTGTGTGACATGAGGGATTTTGCCTAGAGCCCAGTGATGGGTTAATTTGGCCGTGGCCATCACCAAACAAACCTGGTGGCAAAGCATTGACCAGTGACAACTCCAAGGCCTAAGTTAGGGAAGCAGAGTTTGTAGCTCAGGTCCAGGACTAGTAGCCAGTGAGCCTGGTGTGGAGACAAGGGACCGTCTCCGACAAACTGCTCCCTGTGCCCATCTGTTACCAGAGTGACTCGCACACAGTCAGTGTCACCCACAAACTTGAAGCTCCTGGTCCTGGGAAGCCTCTCTAGGATCAGGATCCATCACCCTCATCTTTCTCTTGCTATTGGGGGCTCTCTCTGGAACAATCCCCAGTTTCTATAGAAACCCCCTTTCTTCTCTCTGCCTGGCTTCTATGCAGGACGCCCCCTTAATGCTGAGAGAAGCTGCTGTTAGCCAAATAGGCTCGTTTCCCCCTGGAGCTAGTCAATTACCCCAAGGAGGCACGGAAGACAGGAAGACGGGTACCAAGCTTTTATTCTCGGTCAGCTGAGCTGGTGCTTCTTTCTTGGCTAGTGCCAAAGGAAGAAGACACACCCCACCGGCCCAGAACAACCCCCACACACCAGGCTACAAACACTTCCACGTGCAGAACCTCCACCAGTTCACACACTTCCCGAATTCCCCCCACAGACAAGCATTGGATCTGCCCAGCATCCCTCTCCCAGGCACCCTGCCCACGCGCATCCAAGAAGAGCCACACACGCGCAAAGACCAACCGGGACGACACCGGGATGACAAGCAGAGGACCGCCACAAGCAAGGAGCCAACAAACTCCTTTTGCTCCAACAATCCCCCCTTAAAAGCGTTTCGAGAGCTTCAAACCCCCCAGTCCTCAGTTTTTATTGGCTGCTACAGCGCCATCATTCGTTGATACACAATTTGATTAGCCATACGTTTAAATAGTGCCACTAAACAGGGAGCAAAGCAAGCTAGGGTTAATAGGGTTGCAATGAAAAATATAGCAAAGAGGAAACCCCTTCGTAGCCAACCTATTTGTGGTAACCAGGAGGTAAACCAGTCTGTGTTCCACCCGCCCCATGTTTGGACCGGGACGTGGGCTAACTTTCTCATTTCCTTTGTTAGCTGTTTTACCACCTTTCCATTATCATCTATTTGTAAGCAGCAATTGGACTCATTTAATTTTGCACAAACTCCTCCTTCCTCTGCCAGCAAATAATCGAGGACCATGTGGTGCTGATAAATTGCATTCCTCATTTGAGTTGATTGATCAGCCAAAAGGTCAAGGGCCGTGGCTGTCTGGTTAGTGACTATTTCCAAAACAGCCTGTAGCCTAATTATTCGATTTAGGTTATAAATGGGCTCCCTGGCCCCAGATAACAGCTCACTAGGGTTCCATGTGGCCGGTCCATAGTGTTCTATGATTCTTTCAGGAGGCCACTCCTGAGCTCCCCACTTTTGGGAGCTCCCGGCGGCCAAGGAGGAGTCCACAAACCGCTTTTCCCTAATTAGATCATCATATACTTTGATTCCCAATTTACTTCCCAGTATTTGGGGTAGTAGAAAGAACAGGGGCCTAATATACCCAACGTAACATACACCTGTCCAATTTGGAGGCAACCTTCTGTAAGCATATTGGCCACAAATCCAATAGTGACCTTTTAGGGCCCAAGTCCCATTAGCAAAGGGACCATCCCAGGTCTCAGAATCCTCCACTGTCTCGTCAAAATACAAAGAATTACCGACTCGGAAAGGTGCCCCCATAACGGTTGGTTCACCATCGGAGTCACAGTATTGGCATTTCCATGCTCCGGCCCCTGCCTTCCAAATACAATTACAGCCTAATCTGGGCTTGTCGATGTTAGACCAAAAATACTTGAAGAAGGTCCGGGTTCCATTATAGTGCTGCCATGCCCATTGATGCCACCGTACCACATGATCCTTACTAGTGGTATTGTCCCGCTGGCAGCTTAGAAAGATAGCATCAAAGAACCCGTCTAATCCTACTGCCTTGCAACCTTCGCCCGTATGATGCTGGTAGGAACATCTCACCCAGCTATTATTAGTAAGTTTCACATGGGTGTGGTTCCATCGCCCTTGGTATTTGGAACAATCATACGTGTTACAGTTGGAATCATAGCAATCATATCCTAGGGATAGAGTCCAATCACATTTGCTCTCTCCTAAATGTACCCCCTCCCGTCTTGTCCGGTTAAGGCAAAAGGTGCCTATTCCGGAAGAATAGAGTCGCCAGGGACTACTATCCTCGGTCCATATTCCCGTTCCATCGTGTACTATACTTAAGTTACTAACCCACCATTTGGGTTGCACTGGTTGGGCTACCCAGGGCCACTCGGTTAAATCTCCTGGACCTCCACATACCCAACACTTACTAAGATTAAAGGAACTTGCCACTGTTTCCCCTAATTGTAAAAACCTATTTTCCCAACCATAGCAGTAGTAGGGGTACATAAGCAGAAATATTATGGATAGCTTCATTATTTCCTTCTTTTAAACAGTCCTTTTAGTCCGTCCAGTCCTTGATACTCCCAGGTGGAGTCTTCGCCTGTGCCACCCCGGGCCTCCGGTGCCGGGGCGGACAGAGGGCTGGTGTCCTCTTCTGTTGACTTGATCACCTGGTTAGGGTCTAAAAACCGTTTTACCCGTGTATGGTGCGTCCACTTGTCGCTCCCAAGGATTTTAACTGCAGTCTGGCTGATGAGCGAGACAGTGTGCGGGCCGTCCCACCGTGGGGTGAGGGGGTCACGCTTCCACTTCTTGACAAGGACTTGGTCACCGATCTGGAACGGGTGTACAGGCTGATCCAAGGGAAGGGCCTGGAAAGGCGCCGCGTATCGATGCAGCTGTAACAAGACAGATTGCAACCCAGATACCTGCTTCCACAAGGAGTCCTTTCCCATTTCCCAGTTCACATCCTCCCGGTACCCCGGGACGAGTATTCGGGGAGGGAACCCAAAGACCAGTTCAAAGGGTGAAAGTTTGAGACCCTTACGTGGGGCCCTTCGAATGCGGGTAAGGGCGAGTGGTAAAGCATCAAGCCACTTCAAGTTAGATTCTGCACATATTTTAGTAAGAGTATCTTTGAGAGTCCTATTCATTCTCTCTACCTGACCCGAGCTTTGTGGCCTCCAGGGTGTATGCAATTTCCACTGTATACCCAGGGCCTGGGAAACCTGTTGAACCACCTTTGAGGTAAAGTGGCTTCCCTGATCAGACTCAATTACCTCGGGGAGATGGAAACGAGGAAGTATCTCATGTAACAAAGCCTTAGTGACAGCGCGGGCCTGACAGTGCCGGGTAGGGTAGCATTCTACCCATCCGGTGAGCTGATCAACAAACACAAGTAGGTATTTATAGCCCCTGCAAGGGGGCACCTCGGCGAAATCAACTTGCCATCTCTGAAACGGAAAGGCAGCCCAGGGCCGTCCTCCCATTGGGGCAGGAGGGCCGCACCCCTTTTGGTTTGTTTGCTGACAGACCGGGCAATTACTAACAATTCGTTGGGCTTCCATGTGCATGCCCAGTCCCTTAAGAGATCGGGCGGCCAAATCAACCATTGCTCCCGACCCCATATGTCCGTCTTTATGTAACAGCCGGAGAATTTCCTGAAGCACTGGTCGAGGAACAAAGATCTCCCCCCCAGGTAATTTCCACCACCCAGAGGAAACCTGCCTGGCTCCTGCAGCCTGCGCGTGGCAGACTTCCTCATTTGTATACTGGGGAGGAGGGGTCCTTGCCTCTGTATCTTGAACCACCAGAAGCCAAGAGGCCCCGTCTTGGGCGGCCTCCTTTGCAGCCTGGTCAGCCAGCTGATTATATCTACGCTGCTCAGCCTCAGGGGCCTTTCCATGGGCGCGCACATGTATCACGGCAACTCGGAGGGGAAGCATCAGGGCCTCAAGAAGCGCTTTAATGAGGCTCCCGTGTGCAATCTTTTGGCCCGAAGCTGTAATGAATCCCCTTTCTCTCCACAGGGTCCCGTGAGCATGTACCACCATATAAGCATAACGACTGTCAGTATACAGATTAAGAGTTTTCCCGGTTCCCAATCGGAGAGCCTCTATAAGAGCTACCAGCTCTGCTGCTTGAGCAGACAGATTAGGGCTAAGTTTAAACTTGTGTACTCCTCTATCCTTAATCACTACTGCCGCTCCAGTAAACCGCTTGCCATTGACCACATAGCTAGACCCGTCAACATACCCTTCGAGATCGGGGTTGGGCCAGGGCAAATCCGAAAGGTCAGGGCGGGGTTTAGTTTCTTGTTGCAATACCTCCACACAGTCGTGGATGGGGCTGGTCTTGCGGGGAGCCTGGGGATCAGGCAGCAGGGTGGCTGGGTTAAGAGAACTAACCGTCTTAAAGGTTAAATTAGGGGCCAGCAAAAGCCCCACCTCGTACCTAGTATGTCGACTGGGATTTAGATGCTTTTCCCCCGCACCTGTTCCCAGTATTTGAGGCACCCCGTGGGGGACCACAACCTCAGTGTCTCCGCCTAGGGTCAGTTTCTCAGCCTCCTGAACGAGGAGGGCGGTAGCCGCTACGGCCCGTAAACAGGCAGGCCACCCCTTGGCAACTGGGTCCAATACTTTTGAGTAATATCCAATGGGTTGCCAGGTTGGTCCTGCCTTCTGGCATAGGACTCCAGCTGCCACCCCTCCTCTCTCATGAACGTATAAGGTGAATGGTTTCCGGGGATCTGGAAGGGCTAGAGCGGGAGGCTGAACCAAGGCCTTTTTAAGCTCTCGAAATGCTTTTTCCATTTCCCTGGTCCATGCCCAGTAAAGCAGACCCTCCTTAGTGAGGGATTCATACAATGGCTTAGCCTTTCCTCCGTAGTCAGGGATCCAGAGTCGACAAAAGCCAGTCAGTCCCAGGAAGGCCCTTAATTCACGGGGATTCCGGGGTTGAGGGCTGTCAAGTATAACCTGAATTCTTTCCTTGCCCAAATTACGGTGTCCTTGGTACAGATGATACCCGAGAAAGGTAACCTGCTGCTTAACCAATTGGGCTTTTTCCTTTGAAACCTTATACCCCTGTGCCCCAAGGTAGTTAAGGAGCTCTATAGTCTGTTCCTTACAGGCTGCTTCTGTTTCAGTGCTTAAAAGCAGATCATCACAATACTGGACTATGTTGCATGAGGGATGACTAGCCAGGAATGGAGCGAGGTCTCTTTTTAGCTGGCTGCCAAAAATCTCGGGTGCACAGGTAAGTCCCTGTGGGACGACAGTCCAGAGATACTGGGCTTTGTAGTGAGTATCTGGGTCTTCCCACTCAAAGGCAAACAGCTTTTGAGATTCCTGATCAAGGGGTATGGAAAAGAAGGCATCTTTTAAATCTATTACAGAGAACCAGCTGTGATTTTCAGGGACTTGTCCCAAAATAGTGTGAGGGTTTGGGACTACCGGATAGGGGGCTTCTATTAGCTTGTTAACTTGTCTCAAATCCTGTACCAATCGATACTGTCCATTAGGCTTAGGCACCCCCATAATCGGGGTATTATATGGGGACGTGCCTTCTATGAGCCACCCACATTGCAGAAACTTTTGAATGAGAGGTTTTAACCCGATTTGTGTGGTCAATTTGAGGGGGTATTGTCGAACCCGGACCGGACTGCTCCCTTCCTTAAGAGAAATATGTACCGGTGAAGCATTCCTGGCTCGGGCCACGCCTCCCTCCTCTGCCCAAACTTCCAAGTGAACCCCCGGCAGCTGGTCCTTATCGCTCCCCCGGCTCTCCGGGGAGAGACTTCCAGCCTTTACAAGGGCCATCTGGTAATTAGAGGCTTGCTGCTTAGGAAGCCTGACCTCCATAGTTCCATTGTCAAACGAGATTTCTGCCTGCAATTTAGTAAGAATGTCCCGTCCAAGGAGTGCTATGGGACAGGAGGGGCTACAAACAAACTGGTGAGAAATCTGACGGTCCCCTACTTTTACAAGAAGAGGCAAAGTTTTTTCCAAAGCTGTAGTTTGTCCCTCAATCCCCTGGACTATGGCGCATCCCTGAGCTCTACCTCGGGGAGCCTTATTAAGGGGGAGCAAACTAAGGGTAGCCCCAGTATCAATAAGGGCTTCAATTGGGCGGCCCCCCACTTTAATTTTCACCGTGGGATCCAGGCTGGCGGCTTGTGCTGCCAGGAGGGGCCGCTGGGTCCCCCGGCCTCCCTATGGGGAGGATTCTTCCCCCGGGATTCCTGTATTGCTATAGAGGATTGGACGGGGCGGGGTTCTATCTTTATGCTCCCTTCCCGTGGCCTGTCGCCGGGGGCATTCATTCTTCCAATGTCCCTCCTCCCTACAGATAGCACACTGATTCCGACCCAGACGGGGGCCTTTTCCCTTCCCCAACGGCCCTGACCGTTCCTTAACTTTGTCCCCCCTTTCCTCATATCCTTCCCTTAGGGCCATGGCCAAAGCGCGGGCCCCTTTCTTTCGTTCCTCATCATCCCTTCGATCATAAACCTTCAAAGCAATTGCTAACAGTTCCTCTATATTTTTGCCCGACGCCCCCTCCAACTTTTGCAACTTTTTCCTAATGTCTTCATAAGACTGTCCAATAAATAGGGGGATTAGTACCTGTCTCCCATTAGCACTCTCAGGGTCTAGGTCTGTATATCTTTTACAAGTATTACAGAGCCGTTCATAAAAAGCAGCTGGATTTTCGTTCTTTTCCTGTCTTATACTATACAGTTTGGACCAATTAGGGGTTTTTCTGATGCAACGTTTCATTCCCTGCACTATAGCCGCAGCATATTCGCTATGCTTAGGCTGGCCCTGTTTATTCTGTGGCCAGTCGGGGGGGCTCTCAGGCAACAACGCAGCCACCTCGTCCGAGGTTTTCCTCAGTTCAACAGTTAACCACTCGCGGGCCTTTGAGAGGACTAAACGTCTCTCTTCTGCAGTTAATAGAGTATTAAGAGCGACCCTCATGTCGCCCCAGGTAGGGTTATGAGCCGCAATTAAGGTCTCAAATACCGCTGTTAGTGGGGCGGGATCTTCCGAAAACGGGGGATTTTGTTGTTTCCAGTTATATAAATCACTTGTGGTAAAGGGAACATATACCATAGCAAGCTCACCAGTGGGGGCTACAACTTCCCGTAGAGGCATTTGAAGTGTTGAGTCATCCTCGCCTGAGGAGTTAGTAAGGGTAAACTGAGTGTCCCCAGGACTATAAGTAGATCCCATTTTCCACACCCTCCTTTTCGGAGTGGTCCCGAGATGGGTTGTCACTGAGTCAACCTTTCTCCTAAGGTTATAGGGCTCCCGTTCAAGAGGGCTTGGTTTGTCTGACTCACCCCTTGCCTGGTCGCTTGGTCCTTCCCCTATTTCTACAGTTGAAGCGCTGGCCACGGAGGGCGGGGGGGGCGAGCTTTCAATCTGAGCTTGCAGAACTGGAAGGCCAGGATACAAAGGGGGAGGAGGCATAGGATCAGGGGCCGAGGGAATTACAGCTGGTGGACAGGATTTCTTGACAGGAGGACAGGGTTTCTTAACAGGGGCACGGGCCAGTAAGGTTTTAATGGTTCGTGCCTTACATTTTTGCAACCATGGGGGAGGATTGGCCACCAGGTCCTGCCAAATATCTATATAGGGGTATTGGTCCCAATGCCCGTCCCGAGTCACGATACTATGTACTGCCTGTACAGTTTCTGGCCTGAGCGTCCCCCCCTCGGGCCATTCTACCCCAAATGTTGTCCATTCAAGGGTACAGAACTTTACAAGATTATCTTTACATAGTGCTATTCCATAATCAGCCTGGCATCTAAACGCCTTCCAGTTGTTTAACATACATCCCAGGGGTGTCCCGGGAAAAGTGCTCTGTCCGGACCCCATCGTGCTCTTATCCAACGTTCGAGATAAGGAAGAGATAGGGATCTAGCTCTAATTTAGATATACACTTGGTCACGAGGTTTGGCTGACCCCCCTTGCAATCAAGATATCCTGGTCACTGGGTTTCCCCTCGCAGGAGTCTTGGGGCGGCTGGAGTCAGCTTAAGTCTCAGACCTGGTCAGTGTTACTTCACGCAAAAACCCTCAGTCAATTACAGTTTCGGTTTCCAATACATCATTAAAAGGAAAAACAAGATTACTCCTCCTATAAACAAGAACAATCCCTGAGGCTGTTCTAAGTCCCAGTAATTATCCAGAACGGCCCACGGACTCGTAGAGTTAGTAGTATTATGCATGGGCCGTTCCTTATTTACTTACTAACACAATAACAAGACATGTATGAAACTACAACAAATGTCAGTATACCTCCCCTTTCACCGGCTGCCTAGAGGGTATCCACCATCCAACCCACACTTCGGGGGCGTTATTCCTCGAACCCAGGAGGTAAACGCACTTACCGCCCGGAGTGGCCGCGTCCGGCAGTTGGACTTCCCCTTCTTCTGGAGCCGTCTTGCTTCCGTGTCTTTTGGAGTTCTCTTTAGAGGGGGCGCAGCCGCCACGGCCGATTGTGACGACCCAAAGCCTGAGCAAACCACGCTCAGGGTGGCCACTCTTCGGTATCGCCCTCGGCCGCCGGTCAGCGCTCCCTACAGGGAGAGAAGTCCTGCCGCGGTCGCCATTTTGTTAGCCAAATAGGCTCGTTTCCCCCTGGAGCTAGTCAATTACCCCAAGGAGGCACGGAAGACAGGAAGACGGGTACCAAGCTTTTATTCTCGGTCAGCTGAGCGGGTGCTTCTTTCTTGGCTAGTGCCAAAGGAAGAAGACACACCCCACCGGCCCAGAACAACCCCCACACACCAGGCTACAAACACTTCCACGTGCAGAACCTCCACCAGTTCACACACTTCCCGAATTCCCCCCACAGACAAGCATTGGATCTGCCCAGCATCCCTCTCCCAGGCACCCTGCCCACGCGCATCCAAGAAGAGCCACACACGCGCAAAGACCAACCGGGACGACACCGGGATGACAAGCAGAGGACCGCCACAAGCAAGGAGCCAACAAACTCCTTTTGCTCCAACACTGCCCAAGCCCAGGTACGTGGGCCCCCCCAGGAGGCAGGGTCTAGGGCGGGGGGGGGGGGCTGCAGTGCAATCGCTTGCTCGCTAGGACCCAGGAGCAGCTGGGATGCGGCTCTGGTTGATGGCTGGGGTCACTCAGTCCCGCAGCAGGAAGTGAATCGCACTGGCTGCAGTGACTCTGGGGCGCTGTAAGATCCCAGAGCTCCGGCAGCTGTTGCTGGGACCTCGGACCCCTGGCTGCAACCGGGAGATGGGAATCTCCAGCACTGACAGTCCCGCTGCTCCCAGGAGCCTCTCCCAGTGCAGAGCCCTCAGCTTGGCCAGGACCCCCCCTTCCGAGGCCCCAGCCCCTGCTCCCAGGGCGGACGCCTATTGGAAGAAAGGTAAGAGAGACCTGCCCATCCCCCCAGGGAGCGGTGCTGCCCGCTGCCACTCTGGTTGCAGGGGGAGGGTTTGGCCCAGGCTGCTCCCAGCGGAGCTCGCTGCAATTCCTGCCCTGTGCCCAGGGAAGCTGCCGCCAGCTCCCATTGTTTGCAGGGCCGGTGAAGCCAGCGCGCGCGGGGGGACTGGGACAGAGACACCTGGGGGGACAGAGGTTGAAAAGCGCGGGGAGAGGGATGCAGGTGGCGGGATGGTATTGGGGGCAGGGGTGCGCTGAAGGGAGGATGGGGCAGTGCAGGGGGGATTATGGGGCTGAGGGGAAAGAGGCTGGAATAGAGGGAAATGGGAGAGGGGGATACTGTGAAGGAAAGGGGGGATGTGGGGAGGCTGGAAGGAGAATATGAGAGCAAGGGGAGACTGACTGGAGAAGGGAGAGCTGGAGGGTTGGGAAGGGAGGGGGATGGTGAGAGATACAATATAGCAGCTCCCCCAGCCCATGGGGTAGGACAGGGGGAGGAGCCGCCTCACCCAATATCCGGTGGGGAATCTTTTCCCCCTAGAAATGGTCAAACAGGTAGTGTGGGGGACACAGGAGATATCTCTTACAGGGCTGGAATTTACAAGGCAAATATTCCCCCCCAGTTAATATTTTTTTTGTTTAAAGACAATCTCATTATCTGGGGGGCCTGACTCCTGAGTTGACGGGGCTGAATGGGGTGCTGGTCTGATTTCTGCCCAGGATTCGGTGTCAAACCTCTGTTAGCCACAGCCAGCAAGGAGTGGAATTGAGGGTTGGCTTGGTTCAGGTTCAGTTTCAGTGGCATTTGGTGTGCTTGGTTTTGGTTCAAGATACCCGAAAATGGTTTAGGTACCAGGCCGTGCCCCCAGGGCCGTCCTTAGGATTTATGGTGCCCTAGGCGAGATTATTAAACCGGTGCCCCCGTGCCTGTCTTGCTCTTAGCAACACAAACATAAGCTTACAGTACTGGAAAACTTGCCACATGCATGTTACTAAAACCAGTTTAACTTAATTAAGCACACTGTAATGCTGATGGACTAGCACTAAAGAGGGAGCACTATAGAAGAAATTCTGATTTGACAGAATGATGCAAATAATAACATTTTTTTTAATTTGTCAACATTTTATTGGAAATTTCTATGAAGAGGTATTGAAACAAGGATTTGTTTTTAATTAAAAGCAATCTTTCTGGCTTTTTCGGCTGCACAATCAGTAATAATGTCATCGTATGACAAAGACAAAGTGATGTCTTGTTTGATTGCAAGAATAGCAAGACCAGTCAAGTGTTCCTGACTCATTGTATAGCGGAGATAGTTTTATACGAGCTTTTTTTTTGCAAAAACTCGTTCTACCTGATGTTACGTAGCAGGGAATTGTTTAGTAGAATTTACTGTAGTGGCAATGTACACATTAGGAATATGTAGAAGTCTGCTGGTATGAATAATCATTCAATGATCCAATGATCGAATGTTTGCAAATGTTCATCGGCCAACAAGACTCTTCATGTAATTTTCGTACAGTCAATCATTTAAATCAAAACGATCATCCGTGTATCAGGAGGCTCTTCTAGTCAGGGGTCCCCATACACGGTCCTGCAGGTGTCCGGCGCGCTGCGAGGCTCTCTCAGTGCACCACGTTACTGACCGTACGAGGACGAGCATCATGCCGAAATGCCGCCGAAATTCGGGCATTCATTTTCGGCAGATGCTTGTCTCGCCACCACTGGTCCTTCGGTCTGGCGCCCGGCCAGACAAAAAAGGTTGACCACTGCTCTAGTTCTTGCAACGTGTCATTAGTGTCTTGTTTCCTATTTAGTTTGAATTTAGTCCTGGCTCAGTCCCCGCTGCGCAGCCTGAAGGTGAAATGAACCCCAGGTCGACAGTGGGTTGAGTGGCTCAGCCAGGGTCTCAGCTCCGACCTTGCTCAAGCTGCTGCCAGCCTGGGTTCCTTGGTGGAGGTGCTGAGGCCGGCAGGCCGGACCCTAGGTGCCAATGGTGGCAGCAGCCTGAACCCCGAGCAGTGGCGGGGCTGCGCCGGGTTTCAGCTCACCGTCTGCATGCCTCAAAAATCAGCTCACGTGCCACCTTGGCATATTGTGCCAATAGGTTGCTGACCCCTGCTCTCACTTAAGTAAGGAGATGAAAGCAAATTACAGTTGTTGGAGGGCTCTATTTAGCAGTAACAGGCGTATGAGGAAGTCAGTCAACATTTTTGTTTTCTGGTGAAAACTGGCCCACTCCCTTCCCCATGACCAAACTTGTCACAAAATAATTTGTGAACAACTGTAATTTTCTGGTTTATTGGCTAAGATACTGTTTTAAAAAAAATATTGAAATTGAATTCAGGATTGTTTAGCAGCATTTTTTGGCAAACAAAGTATGTTAAATGCACATTTAAATTGGCAACACTAGTACTGTTTCATGCTTGCGCTCACCCCCAGGCCTGCTGGTCAACAGCTGAGTAGGGGATGAGATAGGTTGGAAAACTGCAGGATCCCAAAATCCACCTCTTGGTTTGCAGAGTTGCAACAGACAGCAGCATAACCTCAGGTCCGATCACATGCCAGTGGGCACCACCGCCAGCCCAACGGTACCATGGTGAAGTAAGCATCGCATCTGATCTCAGTAGACGGGGCACCCATGGAGCCACAGAGCTACTCATTTCCTGCCCTGTGCAGTTTTCCCCCGGATGAGATGATTCACTGCCAGACCCAGGGGAGGTATCGCTTCCCCAGCTAGGGTGATCAGATCCAGATGTCCTGATTTTATAGGGCCAGTCCTGATATTTGGGGCTTTGTCTTATATAGGCACCAATTACCCCCATCTAGGGTGACCAGACAGCAAGTGTGAAAAATCAGGACAGGGGTGGGGGGGAATAGGAGCCTATATAAGAAAAAGATCCAAAAACTGGGACTGGTCCTATAAAAGTGGGACATCTGCTCACCCTAACCCAACCCCGTGTCCTGATTTTTCACACGTTATCTGGCTATCCCCAGCCCAGTCCTGTGCTACCATTCCAATCCTGGCTGCCTGCAGAGGAAGTGAGTTACTTTCACTTTCATTCCTCAGCAGGCAGCCAGCCAGCCTCCCCTCCCCCCAGCTCCTCACCAACCCAGCCCTGATGGAGGGGAGGGGGAAGAGAGGAGTGTTCCGTGGGGGGGAGGGAGAAACGAGGGGTGCTCTGTGGGGCAGAGGGGAGAAGAATGGACATTATGGGGGACAACAAAGGATACTGCCAGAGCCGCAGAGCCTGCCTCACCTCATGCCAGGGGAAACAGTCACACTCACAGGTGATTTCCTTCCCCCCGCTCCCTTTCCCAGAGACACCAGCAGCCAATCCCTTCCCTCAGACTGTGCTGCATTCGGCTCTCTCTAGGACCCAGCAGCCCTGCTCTTACATGCTCCACTGCTTCCCATCTGTTCAGGCTCTCCAGAGCGGTGCCCCCAGACCTAATGGTGCCCTAGGCGGCTGCCTATGGCTAAGGACGGCCCTGCATGCCCCAGAAGGGGGTGAGGGGTTGGGAGTGGGCTCTGTGTCTTGCTTCAGTGGGGAACTGAACTGGATTGGGACCTGGGGCCTGAGTCAGGTGGGGCAAGAGGAGGGAGGAGCTGCCCCAGGGGGTGGGGATGGATGGACTGAGGCCTGTCTAAGGGGGAGAAGAATTGGGCAACCATAGCCTTTTTCCATAGGCTTGAAGAGTTATTGTTAACTTCTGGGGCCAGGGAACCTCCACACTTCTCCTCTTCCACCTCCTCCCCATCTCCTGTGGGCTGCCCCCTTCTCTTCTCCTTCTGCTGGGGCAGGCTGTTGTGGTAGCAATAACATGCTTCGGTGTTATTCTGTTGTCTTGTTTTATAATGAAAGTGAGATTAGAGTAGATTTTATTTTATTAAATAGTGAGCTTAAAAATTGCTGAAGCTTCATTGTGACTGGTAACCATTTTTTCCAGTTCAATTCAGATTCAGGTTCACTGAGTAAGAGAAAAATTATGGTTCAAGTCTGATTTCAGTTCAGTTAAAAATACTAGTTGAAACTTGTTGTCTGGTTCAGTTCTGGTGTGACTCTAGCTGGATAAATGGAATCTGCATCTGCTGAACTGTCCTTAGGGGCTGCCAGGGCAGCCCAGGGAAGCTCAGTCATAAACCGAGGGGAGTCTCTGGTTATTGCTAAGGCAGAGGAGGCTGGTGTCTGTCTCTGCTCATGATATTAGAGCCCTAGTTAGTTGAGCTTCCTGGGTCAGATGCTGCCTCCTGCATCATGATCTGGGAGCCCAGACTGAGCAGCTGCTGCTCCCCAGCAGGGTCTGTTCTGGGAGAGACCTTCATTAAAGCGCCCTCTGTGCCCAGCCCAGGTAGGGACATTCCCTGGTGGCTGGAACCAGAACCCTGGGGCAGCCCCAGGCTCTGGCGACATCAGCTCCTGAGCTGGAGCCTCAGGTGATGGGGAGAGACCTGAGTGAAAGAGCTGGGGCCAGGCAGGAAAATGACTTTGCACAAAGGGCCCCTTTCAGGGATCAGCTGGAGAGTTTGTACCAGAGGGGAAGGGGCTCCCCGTGTGCCTGCAGGTCCCTAAGCTGCTGCCCTCATTGACATAGCCAGGCTCACACTGGAGAGCAAACGCCCATGGGAACAGGACAGTCATCAGCTCTGCCAGGCAGAGGGGAGAGGGAAGGAGACAGAAAGGGGAAGGGTGAGACTGGAAGGGGCAGCAGGAGCAAGAAGTAGGGAGAGAGGTTCCCAACTCCCAGACCTGCCCAGATCCATTTCCTGCAGCATCCTGGGGCAGACTGACTTTCTTGGACAAGGTGAGGAGCTGAGAGAGGAAAACCCAGGTCCTGCCTCTGCCTAGTTCCCACGCTGCTGGGGGATCTGCTGCCCTCAGGGACAGTGTCAGGGGGGATCCCCCAAAGTGGCTCCTTTGGTTCCGCTCTCTTCTAGTGTTTGGCTCAAAGACTTTGTTACTGGGAGGGTTTAAAAGTGCCCTAGTAGGTTCAGCCCTGGTGGCCGGGGTCAGGTCTGTGTTGTAATAAAGTGGCTGAGGGTTTTCCCAGCATGGCAGAGTCTAGAGTGTCTGTCTGCAGGGAAAGAGCCTGGGGGGTATCAGGGTGTGAAATGGACTAACACTAATTCAGAAACCTTCCCAATCACCCTCCTCACCCTGACAGGCTGCACAACCATGTCCATGTTTTGCTCCAGATCCTTCCATCTTCCCAGGAGACAGCGTAGGAACCTGGCTGTGGTGGATCCAGCTCAGGTAGGGGATTTTCAAGGAACTGCAGGAGGCTGTTGTAGAGCAGGAGGGTCAGGAAATACGCAGGGTGAGGCAGGGAGGGGTCAGGGTGTGATAAACCTGCTGGGACATGTTCAACCTGGGCCTGATTTTGTGAACAGGCCCATGGGGGAGTGGGGTGGGGTAGGGTGTTGAATGTTCTCCCATTTCTGAAAGAGGAAACATCCCATGGGCAGGGCTGGGAAAACTGACCAGATTCTCACTGCTGGTGCCTGAACCCACTGACCAGAGACTGTGGTGGGATACAAAGGGAAGGTGCTGGGATTCCAGTTTCTCTCTGAGGTGGATTTACAGTAAAACACAGGGTGCCCTAGCATGGGGCCCCCCAACAACAGGGGGCCCCAGGGCTGGGCAGCTGCAGGGACAGAAGCGTGGTCCTGCCGGCTGCTGCTGCAGGCTCCGCACCCACCAGCAGCCAACCTCCCCTCTCCTGTGCCTCCTCCCCGGAGTGTGCGCGTTCCAGCCCCTCCCCCTCCTTACCAGCGCCCTGCCGTCAAACAGCTGTTTGCCAGGCTCAGGTCGCTCCAAGAGGGACGGGGAGGAGCAGGGCTGCAGTATGCTTGAGGGAGGAGGTGGAGAAGAGGTGGGGTCTGGGCCTTTGGGAAGGGGGTGGAATCGGGGCAGGGCAGAGCAAAGGCAGGGCCCCCACACTCCCCCTACACATACCACCCAAATACCCTGCTGTGAGCCACTCAGGGCAGGAGGCTGGGGTGGAGCAGGGGGCTGGGAGCACCCCCATGACCCCAGCCCCAACCCTGAGTCCCCTGCTGCATCCTAACTCCTGGCCAGACCCTGCACCCCAACCCCCAGCCTGCTCCTGCAGCCTAACTCCCTCTCAGAGCCTGCACCCCCAGTCCTGACTCCTGCACCCCCTTCACTGGCTTGGAAATAGGCATGAGTTTAACGCCAGAGATGTGTGTGTGTGTCAGGAAGTCCCCCAGACCACACAGACCATTAAAACTCGTAATGAGGGCGTGACAACACCCCCCCTAGACATCTGCTGCTCCCCAGGGGTCTGAGTTACCAGAGTTCCATGTAGGATCAGGTTTAACTGAGGGAATGTTCTTTGTGACAAATACTCTACCAAGACTCCATGCACCCTGACCTTGCCTGATTTCACCCCTGGCACAGGATTCCCCATTCCCAACCTGCCCTGATCACCAGGCTGGAAAGAGGGGAAGAGCCATTGGTCCCAGATCTCCAGCCCTCCAAAGAAATGGAGATCCTGCAAGGCACCCGCACAGGTGAGGAGTCAGGGAAACTAAACCAGAAATCATCTGGTGAGTGAAGGAAAAAACTGGGACTCCGAAAAATGTGCCATGAGTGAGAGCCCTCAGTTCTGCCCCATCTCACCTAGGTCAGGGCTGCAGCCAGCAGGTGTCATATCATTATGGCAGATATCAGTCACGGCTTCCCACCCATCCTGTTAGCTGTCAAGAGTTTCCTCCCTGACTTTCCTTCCCTGTGAATGTTTGGATGGGATGTGGAGACAGAATCCAATTTCTCAGTCTCCCCAACACTTACTGTGTTGTGTTTTCTGTCATTGCTAGTCCTGTTTTTGTCCATTCTCCCCCCGCACAACCACTAACTCCTGCCTGGATTCTGTCTCTCCCCCAGCAGGTGATAGGACAATGAGTGAGAACAATGAGGAGAATCAACAGCAGGAAGTTCCTGGGAAAGTGGAACCACAGGGAACGTTTTTGAGAAGAGCTGAAGGAATTTTTTCCCAGTGCTTGGAACAGGGGAAAGCCTGGGGAAATTGGCACAGGTCAGAGAGGCACCTGGGAAACCATCCAAGGAAGAAAGTGGATGAATCCATTCAATATGGGGGAGGATGCACAAATCCCAAGAAAAACACAGCCCAGCAGACAAATCACAAGGAAGAGAAACCATACAAATGCCTTGACTGTGGGAAAAGGTTTAG
Organism: Chelonoidis abingdonii; assembly: GCF_003597395.2. Taxonomy (NCBI): domain Eukaryota; kingdom Metazoa; phylum Chordata; order Testudines; family Testudinidae; genus Chelonoidis; species Chelonoidis abingdonii. The sequence continues at coordinate 5,031,095 of NC_133781.1, forward strand.
TTGGAGTACAAACCTTCTTACACATTGGAGAACCCACACAGGAGAGAAATCCTATAAGTGCTTGGACTGTGGGAAAAGCTTCAGTGAGAAGTCATACTTTATTACGCACCAGAGAGTGCACACAGGAGAGCGACCCTATAAATGCCTTGAGTGTGAGAAAAGATTTAGTCAGAGGTCATACCTTATTACGCACCAGAGAGTGCACACAGGAGAGCGACCCTATAAATGCCTTGAGTGTGGAAAAAGTTTTAGTGAAAGTTCATCCCTTATTAAACATGGGCGAATCCACACGGGAGAAAGACCCTACAAATGCCTTGAGTGTGGGAAAAGATTTATTGAAAATTCATCCCTTACTAAACATGGGAGAATCCACACAGGAGAAAGACCCTATAAATGCCCTGAGTGTGAGAAAAGATTCAGTTTGAAATCAGCCCTTAATGCACACCAGAGAATCCACACAGGAGAGAAACCCTATAAATGCCTGGACTGTGGGAAGAGTTTTGCTCACAATTCAGGCCTTATTGCACATCAGAGAATACACACAGCAGAGAAGCCCTATATATGCTTGGACTGTAGGAAAAACTTCAGTCATAAATCAAACCTTATTAAACATCAGAGAATCCATACAGCAGAGAAGCCCTATAGATGCTTGGACTGTGGGAAAAACTTTAGCCACAAATCAAACCTTACTAGACATGGGAGAATCCACACAGGAGAAAGACCATGTTAATGCCTGGACTGTGGGAAATGTTTCATTCAGAAGTCAACCCTTGTTACACATCAGACAACCCACACTGGAGAGAGACCCCATAAGTGCTTGGACTGTAGGAAAAGCTTTAGCGACAGCTCATACCTCACTAGACACGGCAGAAACCACATGGAGGAGATACCCTATAAATCCCTCAACTGGGAAAAGTTTCATTTGGCGCTCACACCTTTAGACGTCAGAGAATTCACACTGGAGATAAACATGATAAATGCGTCCACTGTGGGAAAAATTTCATTAAGAGAAAAAACCTGATGCAATCCACCCAGCTGAGAGACTTCAAAAATACCTTGACTGTGGGGAAAGCTTCAGTAGGAACCCAGAGCTTACTAAACATCAGAGAATTGACAAAGTTGAGAGACCCTAGAAATAGCTTGACTGTGGGAAATGATTCAATCTGAGTTCACACGAGTGATCCACACAACAGAGAGACTTCAAATATGGAGAAAGCTTCAAATGGTTGCTCCTATTGTATCAAGCATCAGTAAATCCACACAGGGAAGAGCCCCCTCAGATGTCCTCAGTGTGGAAAATGCTCCAAGTGGAGCTAACACCATATTGGACATCAGAGATGACTCCACACTGGAGGGAAATTTTCTCAGTGCCCTGACTAGGGCTGGCCATAGTGAAAACTCCATTTCCTAATTCCCACACACAGCAGTGGCATTTGGCTCCCAAGGATCCACCTGCCCATTGCTACGATGAGGCTATAGCAGCAGCTAGTCATGGACCCTCTGGCTCTACCTGGTCTAAGCAAACCCCAAGCAGCGGAGAAGTCCTGATCAGTCCCATCTCCCTGCTGCAACCCTGGCTGCTGAACGGATGGGCCACAGGTGGGGGAAGAGAGAGACCGAAACTCCTCCAGACACTATCTCTGCCAGCTGAAGTTCCTCCATCTCCCTTTCCTTCCCAGATGTGGTCCCTGTTCCATGGAGATAAAGAGAAGGACACTTAGGGAAGGCCCCACCTTCCATCTAGATACCTGTCCCCACTCCCCGTCTTCCACCATCCCCTGGGCTGTGCTCTCCCACTTATCTGGAGCTGTTTCCTAGAACAGGAGTGTCTTTGAAGGCTGGGACCGGGAGGATGGTTTTGTGCAGGAAACTGAGGATTGAACGGTTGGGGCTACTGGAACTAGGAAGCAGAGTGAGCTGGCTGCTGGAGCTAAGGGATCATGTTTTTGAGTTTTGGTGAGCCAGAAGCCAGGAATGGTGTAAAGGATGGGAATGTTTGATACAAGTGGTTGGTTTGTTCGTTTGTTTGCAATAGGTGAAGGGAGCAGTGGAACAGGGTAGCAACCTGTAATTCTCCATGCCGTAGCCTGTGAATTGATTTACGGTCACATTCTGTTGTTAATTTCAGGCTCGGGCTGACAAGCTAAGTTTCCTTTAAGCTGCATGGCTGTGCAGCAGCCTATTTAGTGCTGTGCAGACACTAAGGGAACCACCAAGCCTGGCCCCCCAACTCTCCCAGCCCCAACTCTGCGTCTGAAGTGGCCCAGACCCAGCCATGACAGGTGCAGCCTGGCCCAGCCCCAGGTGTGGATGGAGTGGTTCGGCCTGGATGCTGGCACGGCCAGGGCAGCCCTCCCCAGGGCCAGGCTTGGGGCCAGGGGAGGGGAGCCTATCCTATAGCCCTAGTCCCTGAGCTGCCACGGTGGGGAGAGGTGCCTCTCCCCCCAAGCCCAGGTGCTGCTGTGGGGAGAGAGTGCTGGGGGGGCGGGGGGGAGGAGAAGTCCTCTCTCCCCACTGTAGCCCCTGAGCACCTTCCTGCACCTCAAACCCCTCATCCCCAGCCCCACCCCAGAGCCCGCATCCCCAGCTGGAGCCCTCACCCCCTGCATCCCATCCTCTGCCCCAGCCCTGAGCCTCCTCCCACACTCCGAACCCCTCAGCCCCACCCCCACCACATGACTTTTGTTATGTGAACCAGTATGAAGGTGATGTCATACATCACCTCCATACTGGTGCATGTAACAAAATTCATTCTGCCCATGGGTGGGAAAAATTAGAGGGAACACTGCTGACAAGCTTGGTTAAGTAAAAATAAATGTCAGAAGGACAGGAAATACATAAAAAGAAAAAAAACTGAATTTGGCTTGTCAAATTTCATGTAGGAGCATGAGAATGGTTTGGTTTTTAAAAGCCTGGGAGCTGTACCGGTCCTGGAGTGTTGATGAAGCTTTGTAAGCAAATGGTATTGATCCTAACAAATAAATAGATACATCAGTTAAACGCAAGAATCACAGACTTTAAGGTCAGAAGGGACCATTATGATCATCTAGTCCGACCTGCGCAACGCAGGCCACAGAATCTCACCCACCCACTCCTGTAACAAATCCCTAACCTATGTCTGAGCTATTGAAGTCCTCAAATCATAGTTTAAAGACTTCAAGGTGCAGAGAATCCTCCAGCAAGTGACCCGTGCCCCATGCTGAAGAGGAAGGTGAAAACCCCCCAGGGCCTCTGCCAATATTCCCTTGAAGAAAATTCCTTCCCGATGCAAAATATGGTGATCAGCTAAACCCTGAGCATGTGGGCAAGACTTACCAGCCAGACACCCAGGAAAGAATTCTCTGTAGTAACTCAGATCCCAACTCATCTAATATCCCATCACAGGCCATTGGGCATGTTTACCGCTAATAGTCAAAGATCAGTTAACTGCCAAAATTAGGCTATCCCATCATCCCATCTTCTCCATATCAAGCTTAGTCTTGAAGCCAGATATGTCTTTTGCCTCCACTGTTCCCCTTAGAAGGCTGTTCCAGAACTTCACTCCTCTAATGGTTAGAAACCTTTGTCTAATTTCAAGTCTAAACTTCCTGATGGCCAGTTTATATCCATTTGTTCTTGTGTCCACATTGATACTTAGCTTAAATAATTCCTCAACCTCCCTGGTATTTATCCCTCTGATATATTTATAGAGAGCAATCATATCTCCGTTCAGCCTTCTTTTGGTTAGGCTAAACAAGCCAAGCTCTTTGAGTCTCCTTTCATAAG
>NC_133781.1:5036432-5041772 GCF_003597395.2 Chelonoidis abingdonii
ACCTGAAGTAATTCCAGGCCTCCTCCGCCTTTAGATCCACAAGTTCTTCAGTCCAATCCACTTCCCTAACTAATTTCCTTAATTTTTTAAAGTTAGCCCTTTTGAAATCAAAACCCCTAGTCACAGTCTATTTTTGTTTATCCTTCCATTTAGTTTGAAAAAATGAAAAAAATAAAATCAAAGACTATACAGACTGAGGGCAGTTCAGATAGTGGTACTCCAAAAGGACAGAAGTGTAACAGTAAAACAGAGAATAACAAGCTGGAGCACGAAGCGCCTGGATTGAATCAACAGACAACAGAGTGAATCTGCTGTTACAGCCTTACCAAAGGAATCCAGGATAAGACCCAGGTAGATCATGGGAAATGTACGTGTCAAAATTGTGCGCTCAGACCCATGTGGGGAGAGCAGTAGGGAATAGCGGTTGCGATTCGTGGGAGTTGTAGTCTAAGGGTGGGGGGGCGAGTCGGAGCTGGATCTCTACCCACTAGCCTCATTTTGAGGATGAAAAGGATGGTCCCCATGAGCTTCCTTTTCCCTTGGACCCTTCTGGGGAGTCCCCATATGGTCCCTTGCTTGAAATACTGGAAGAGCTGTAGACACCTGTAGCCCCCATGATAAGGAAGTTTGGTCCCCGAGGGGGTAACCCAGAAGGAGAAGAATGGGTAGAAGTCAGGCCCTTCACCTCTAACCAGCAGGAACAGATTTTTTTGTGGGCTCAGCTCCAAACGTATTTGTGGGCCCCTCTGGGGGCAATGGAACATAGTGCGGGGAATTTGGGCCTTGGAGCGAGGGAGCAGCAGGGAGAGGCGGAGCCTGCCCCTAGGGAGCCTCAAGTGGATGGTCACTGGCCCGGAGTGGCAGCAGCTGAGAGCTCCTCTTCACCTCCGTCTCCACTGGCACCTGCCTGCCAGTGATGGGAGCGGAGAGGAGACCTGAGCCGGCTGCCTGCTGAAAGGAGAAGGCAGTAGGCTGGAGGGGAGAGGGCAGGGAGGAGCCGGGAGGTGAGGCCAGGGGCAGAGAGAAGCCCTGATCTGATGAGGGGGTGGGGTGGGGTTGGGGGAGGAGCTGGAGGGGTGGAGAGGAGAATCATAGAATATCAGGGTTGGAAGGGACCTCAGGAGGTCATCTAGTCCAACCTCCTGCTCAAAGCAGGACCCATTCCCAACTAAATCATCCCAGCCAGAGCTATGTCAAACCTGACCTTAAAAACCTCTAAGGAAGGAGATCCACCACCTCCCTAGATAACCCATTCCAGTGTTTCACCACCCTCCTAGTGAAAAAGTTTTTCCTAATATCCAACCTAAACCTCTCCCACTGCAACTTTAGACCATTACTCCTTGTTCTGTCATCTGCTACCACTGAGAACAGTCTAGCTCCATCCTCTTTGGAACCCACTTTCAAGTAGTTGAAAGCAGCTATCAAATCCCCCCTCATTCTTCTCTTTTGCAGACTAAACAAGCCCAGTTCCCTCAGCCTCTCCTCATAAGTCATGTGCTCCAGCCCCCTAATCATTTTTGTTGCCCTCCACTGGACTCTTTCCAATTTTTCCACATGCTTCTTGTAATGTGGGGCCCAAAACTGGACACAGTACTCCAGATGAGGCCTCACCAATGCTGAATAGACATCACTGACCTGTCCTTGCTGAGGCTGAGCAATGATGAGCTGTCCTGGCTGGACGGTAGTAGTGGATGTGGTGGTCTGTTGTCCTTGCTGTTGTCCCTGTACCTGTACTGCGGCAGGCTGTTGAGCAAGCGTGAAATAGTACTGGACAGGCTCAGCAGGAGTCACAGCCTGGTGCACCTCTTTCTGACGTTTAGGAGCCAGCTGCTCTGGGCAAAGCGTGAGTGGAGCCACTGTAAACTTGATACTGCTGACCAGGCTAGAGCCACAAGAGAATTGTCCTGTTAATCCAGAGCACAGCCTCGGGATGGCTGGCAAGGATAGCTGGCACCCCTGGTCTTACTCCAGCGGATGTGGCAGCAACTCCCACTCTCCTCTCGGAGCCAAGATAGGGGCTAGGGATTCCCAGATGCTTTGGCATGCGGAGCCCTACCTCTAGATTTGTTGTTGCTGTCTGTACTTTTCTTGGCTTAGGTTTTTTCCTTTCTCTCTAAGCTGTTCTTTTTCTTCCTTTTCCCCCTCCGCTTCTTCTCTCTTTCCCTCTCCGCTTTTCTCTCTCTCTCCTCCGCCTTCTTCCCCCCTTCTCTCCGGTTTTCCTTTCTCCACCTCTTCTGAAGAAAATTAAGAGTGCTAGTTTATTTTGCTAACAAGGTTTTGTGGGAAAAGCCTCTTGGCACATTCTGGGAACCAGTAAAGATTTCATCAAGCTACTAGATAGCTGCCATTAAGGCATATAAAGAGATAAAATGGCCCACATGGACTCCAGAAAATCTGGCAATTTCAAAAGAACACTGGAAGGTGTGGGCCTAAAATAAAATAAAACAGAGTAAAATTAAGGAAAAAATCTTAGTTACAGGCCCTGATCCCCCACCTCCAAAGCAATACAGGTATCCAAGAAAGGCAAAGGCTAGCCTAGAAAAATATAACTGATGGGCTTTTAAGCCTAGGAATTTTAGTGGAACAGCCAAGCCTCAATAATGCTGCTCTCTGGCCAGTCCTGAAAAGTGATGGCAAGACCTGGAGGCTAGTAGCTGATATTTTGCCCTCTTAATTGGCTGACACCCCCAATGGCCCCTCTAGTGGCTAAGTATCAGGAGGTGATGGCCTCCATTGGGGGGTGGGGTTGGCTGTGGTTTTCAGTTTTGGATTTGGCCAATGCTTTCTATGCTTTAAGGGAAAATGGTGCCCTGGGCGAACTTGTATTTTGGTGCCCCAGCCCGTGGGGGTGCCCCACCCCTCATTGCCCCCATGGGCTCCCCAACCCCCATTACCTCCAGGTTCTCCTGCCTCCTCCCAGTGCTTAATTTGTATCGAAAGAGATGCCAGAGCTCAGCCCCCACACATATGAAGCACTGGCTGGGTGGCAGGAGAGCAGTGGCTGCTGGCTGGGCACCCAGCTCTGAAGGCAATGCCACCAGCAGCAGCAGTGCAGAAGTAAGGGTGGCATAGTGTACGGTGTACTGCCACCCATACTTCTGCACTGTTGCTGCAGCTCGTGGTGCTTGGCGCTTGGCAGGCTCCGTGCTGTCGCATGCGGGCTGCATCTTGCTGGAGCCCACGGCCATCCTGCAGCCCTCTGGCCATTCCTGGCTCACCAGGGGCGCCATTTCTGATTTTGAGGGGTGGGAGGCAACTGGAACTGTGATTTAGGGGCTATTTAGGCACCTGAACATTCTAGGTTGGTGGGGGTTTTTTTGCAGGTAACAGAAAATAGGTGATAGAAGCTTTGTATCCAATTCCTAATGAAAGAAGGAAAATAAATATACAAACTCCAATTAAAGCCACATTTAAGTTTAAATTTACATTTAGAACAATCAGGAGATAATACAGCAAGATATTTCCAATCCTAAGCCTTGAGATACTGGTTCTGGAGCCTTAACACAGAGATCAGAAACACACGTTTGATATTTTGTACACTTTCTTTAGCAAAGATAAAGAAAATCTGCTTGCTTACTTTCTCTAACAGACACACTGACACACTGTGTTACTGCCATTATCTACTCTATTTTAGTCAATTGTTTTTCACTCCACTAAAAATGCATTTACTTAATTTTAACATACATGATTAAGATATTTTTCTTTTATTAAGAACAGGAATTTTTTAAAAATTATTTTGGCATTTATTTATGCAGATCACAATCATGTACGTGACTCACTAATATTTGACTCCGTCATTACTATTAGTATTGGACTTGGAACCACATTTATTTTTGTATGATTTGTAAGTTATTTTACAATATAACTAAAAATACCATTTGAAAATAAACAACCTTCATCTGCACAGTGTCTAAAATTGTGTTTCTTTAGATAACTTTTTTTAAACTGGTACTGCTAAGGTGAGTACAAGCTAAATTTACATTCTAGAAGAATACTATTATTTGACTGTACCATTTTAAATAATGAGTGACAAAGCACAATGTGGTAATAAAAGTAAGGATAATTACTGCAGCCAGGGCAGGACAGGTTAGGCATTTTAGAACTCACTTCTCAATGAATTAAATTTAATCATAATAGAGAAATTTATGAAATGCATAGACCAATCAAAAAAATGAAATAACAGCACTGTAATCGTCAATGAACTTGGAAAGAATAAAATTACAGAGAATATATGTGCCTTACACACTTCGACAGGAAGTACCAAGAAATAACAACAAAACCACCAATAATAATACAAGTTTGTGTGTTGGGGGGAGTGTGTGTGTGATAGACTGTGTATTGGGGGATTGTGTGTGAGAGAGTCTGTGTGTTGGGAGGAGTGTGTGCATGCCTGACTGTGTCATCACGCTGTCTCTTTAAACAGGGTACTCAGCAGCCTGAATACTTGTTCAGATAGCAGCAGCTGCTGTGGGCAGCATTCACTCCTGAGTCAGCAGCAGGCAGGCTCTCCCTGTTCTCTGACCCAGCTCAGCGGTGACTGGATATATGGGTGGGGGGAGGGGGAAGGAGAGGGGAGGGGGACACCCTAACATCAGCCCCCCAGCTCTGCACAGGAGACAGGCTCCTGGTCCGGAGCAGCTTACCCAAGAGCAGCTCTTTGAGGAGTGGAGAGGAGATGTGAGCAACAGTGGAGAAGGATGGTGGGAGGAGGGGCAACCCTACCCCAGAGGCAGGCAGCAGTGCTCCTCTGAGCATGGCACCCTAGACAGTGGCCCCCCTCACCCAGCTGGCGACTCCCTCCCTGCCCAGCCACGGCTGAGTCCCATCTCCAGAGATGTGCAATTGATGCTCCTTAAAAAAAAAAAGTGTTAATTTGTTTTGAGTTAATCGCATGCCTTAACTATGGTTAATTGACAGCCCTAGTAGAAAAGCTTGAACACTGGAAACAAGAACACCCTGAAAGCTCAGAAACCAGAAGGCAAAGAAAAACAACACAATATTAAAAAAAGATTTTAAAGCCAATCTCATGATTTTAGGGGGCCTGACACATCATTTTTGAATGCTTGGGGCTGGCAAGACTAATGGCAATGTGTGATAGCTATAATTTACATTATATTGTAAAAATAAGAATGGATTAAAGAAATGTCGTATGTACCTTTAAGCAGAAGTAAGAAATGTTGAAATACAGGTGCCAGGAAAAGAAACATTAGGCATAAACAAGGGTGCTAATGGCGAAACATTAACAGAAGATCGGTAATAGTTAAGTAAGGAAATAAGATATGCATGGCTAGCCCAGGTAAACTTATCAGATTCTGCTTCCTTTGTTATCTTGCTAAATGC
>NC_133781.1:5056431-5063809 GCF_003597395.2 Chelonoidis abingdonii
GCACGATAGGCGATGCTGCAGCACGGACAGAGCATTATCTGCTCCGCACCCTCTGGTGGTCGATGGTACAGTAACTAGCTGTAGACAGCAAAACTGTTACTTCTTGTCTGTTGTACACTCATCATACAATGGACAGAAGATAATAACCCTGTGAAATTCGAAAGCAAAATGGATTGAACCACTTGGAGCGGAAGCAATCTGCCCTTAATGTAAGAAAAATAGAGTCAGTCCAGAAGAATAGAGAACGGTATATAAATGAAGTCTATGTCACAGCACAGCGGCTGTCAGCAGTATCCAACAGGGAGCGTGCAAACTGCAACCCATTGCTCCGACACCTGGCTACCATCCAGTCCCCCCCCCCCCCCATTGGTGCCATGAGTAGAGAATGCATGAATAGAACAACAGACACTAGTGGAATAAAATGAGGGAGGCAGCCTCCATGGCATGACATCCAGCAGTTCAAATCTGTCTTTTACCAAAAGAGGAGGGTTGATAAGCTCACCCCAGGAAAGAGAAGACAGTTACGAAGCCTTCGTACCATCTACTGCAAAAAAGGGAGTTTCATTCCATTTCACGCTCAGACACCCAGCCAAAGCACACTGGCAAACCAATCACCACTGGAGGGCAGAGACAGAACTGCTCTTCTACCGCAGCAGCATCGCGTACGCACAGCATCAAGTACACAGAGTGACATTTACAGTACTAGAATGATTAGTTACTTCTCACGGTCCGGGGGGGGGGGAAAGACTGACGAGCTGTCCGTGAACCACGCAAGACACCGTGTATACGCGCAACATGGGCACCAGCCAAGATGCAAATAGGTTTCAGAGACCGGCTGTGAGACTGGAGTGAGCTCCTCACTACCCCCCCGCCTCCAGACATCCGTTGACCGCTCCGTCCGGTGGTCACGCCCAGCGTACTGGAGTTTTGTTTTTCAATGCTTGCATTTCCTGTTCTTAACGGAGCTCTGATAAAACAGATGTGTCTCACCATACAGCATCAATCTAGTATCCGTAAGGTTCAATGCAGCACTACTTTGCCATTTGAACGCTCGCACCCCGTGGACCAAGCTGACATGAAAGCAAGAATCCATTCGCAAAGTTCGGGCGTCTGTAACGGCAACTCCGCAGCCGAGTTCGGATTGCGACCAGAGCGGTCAGGTGTCACTGCCTGCCTAAATAATAGGCAAGTGAAACAGGATCCAATGAGCAGATAGAGCACAGGTCCCGTTCCAGTAATTCAAAGGGGTGCCCGCAAGAACCGCACCGTTGCCTGTCCCCTCCTCAACTCCTGGCTACCGGGCCACTGCCCCTCCCCAATTGTGTCAGATTGTAAGGAATACAAAAATATAGCAACAAGACTTGTTTAGGACTAAAATGCGTCGGGTGGAGGCACTCGCAGCCTCCCGGGCTATGAACAGTCCAGGCAGGATGGACGATAGTTTAGAAATCCATAAGGAGGAAAGCGACTCATGCCAAGCCACTCAGCCCAAGTGCTTCAAACAATTTCAGCCCCAGTGTCAAGAGGAAGCTGTGAAGCCATTCTCTCCGATCTACTGCGAGGAACAGACTAAGGCTCTCAATGAGCAATTACTAGCCAATGGTTCTTGTTGAGGTTGAAGGCCATCCTGCAGCACACTACCACCAGGGTGAGAGAATGGAGAAGACAGCATAACTGGCTCACGGCGTAAGCATCGTGACCAGCAGCATCAGTACACAAGGGGAAAACGTAGAAAGTAGTCAGGATTGTATTCTTCCTGTTTTTCACGTGGTGTGGGGAGGAAACAAACGAGGAGCTGTTCCTGAACCACGCCAGCAACACTGGTTGCCCTAAACAGGAGCTCAGCACGAATGCAAATAATTTTTCAGAGACGCGTGGACTGGGGAGTGCTGATCCTCAGTACCCTCTCCTCCTAACTGAGCGTCCAGAAATCTCTGCTCCCGTTATGCTGTCAACGCAGCGCTGTGTATCCTGGAGTTGTGTTATTTCAATACGCTTGGCAGTTCGGTTCGTAACGGAGCTGGATACAACAGATTGATCTCCCCGACAGCGACCAGACTATACTCCCGTAACGGTCTATGCTGAGCCTTTCGATTCAACGGCATCGCCAGCCTGCGACAGAGCCAACGGCAAGCAGAAATGAAATCAAAAGGCGGGGCGTTTCTGGAACCTCCGCTGCATCCTAGTCAGACTCCAGACGGTCATGCTGCACGCGGAGCGCCCGGAGGCGCAATACTCGAATTCCGTCCACACGAAACCTATCCGAGTAACTCCTCGAATTTACGCTACCCCTGGAAGATTCCGAGAATCGATTTAAGAGCCGTAACTTCAGATATTAATGCTGACGCGGTGAACGAGACCGCGTTAATCGTATATCGCCATGAAACCGATTAAAGTCGCAGTGTAGACTGCCTCAGTTAGCGTGCTTGCCTGCGTGTTCTGCCGATCCCGCTTTTCAAGGAACCATTGGAGCTAGTGCATTTACAATTGAAGGAAATGTCAAGGAAGGGACAGAAGGGGGCTAGGAGGAGCGTCCACCCCCTGCGAAGGGTAGTGCGAAACAGCTAAGAAGGTTTGAGGCAGACAACAAAGGGAACAAAAAGGGCTTTGCTTTGACAATGGAGGGATAGAAGGTGGGATGAGATCCGGTGTGGAGACGGGTAAAACGGGGAGCGCTGTCCCTGGTGGGGAGAGGAAGCGTTAAATAAGTTGAAAATTGGAATAATTAAGAGAGGCAATGTTGATTTGTCCACCCGATTGACCGCTCCCACCACTGCATACATGTTTAACCTCTCCTTAGCCAATTTATTGTGGCAGGTTAGACTATTAAAGACGATCCACCGCGTCATTGCTCCAAGATTAACATGCCATGAGTTTGGATCCCGAGAGTCATAGGACATTTTCCAGAATTACGGAGTACTGGACCATTTTACGCCAGGAGCCCTGGCACCCATCCTAAAAACAATAAAGATAAGCGGCATAACATTATAAGCAGAACTGTTCCCAGCTTAGACGTCTAGATTACCTATACAAGGAGATCAACCTCAGCACACAAGAAGGAAATGCATGCAAAAATAATAGACCACGGCACTGCAATTCGCTTGCTTAACACCAGAGGTTATCAACAGTCGTGCGGCTGCCCCGGATGTGCTGAGATCATCATACAACATGGATTCCGGCTCGCCGTTGTGTCAGTTGGTCCGACCCAACAGAGTACGGCACTCAGACCCAAACACTTACCTCCACAAGAAGACGGGATAGACACAGCAGACAGACAAGTCCAGTCCGGACAAAAACACAGAAAATTACCTGACCAGATCCTGATGGTCCAAGATCCCGGGGAAAAAAAGATCCTACCAGAACAGAGTGGGAACCACAGTTGATGGCGTAGACTCTCACTGTGGTCGGCACCTTTCGCGTTCTGTGGAGGGACTCTTCGGGCCAAATTCCCAGCGTGCAGCCCACGGTCTGAATCCTAGGCAGAAGCATCGGTAAGGAAATCACAGAGCAGCCCAGTGAAACACGGTTGCCACATCGGTGACTCCAAACGGTCAAGTTAGAAACCCAGGACTCACAGTTGTCAGACCACCGTTATCTAGCCGCGCTCGCAATACACCAGAGCAATGTGAAGCACATACAAGACAACAAACGATCTATAACAGAGAAAAGGGAGAGCAGTATGCTCTCCCCTCTTTATCTGTATAAAGTCCGCAGTCGGTTGTGCTGTGTACTTGTATGTTTGGTGCCTCACACCCAGCTATTCGGGGGGCTGTTTGTATTAGCCATGAGCGCTTGTCCAGCTAAGTAATACAGAGTGGTGCATCTGAGCAACAGCTGTCGAATACCTGATGCTCTAACTTTGAACCATTTGGACAAGCCGCCTGGTACCACCGCATGATGGCAACCGTGTTACTGAGCAGAGCTGTGTGATTTCCTAGACCTTTCTGTCTAGATAGACCGTTGGGAGCTGGCACGGGATTTGAGCCGAGAGATCCTCCACGTAGAACGGAAAGGTGCACGACCCAGTGGAGTCTACGCCATCAACTGTTGGTTCCCACTCTGTTCTGGTAGGGATTTTTTTCCCCCGGGATTTGGACTCATCAGAATTGGTCAGTAATTTTTCTGTGTTTTTGTCCGGACTGGACTTGTCTGTCTGCTGTGTCTATCCGTCTTTTGTGGGTAAGTGTTTAGGTTGGTGCCGTACTCTGTCTGGGTCGGTTCACACTGTAACACGTGCCGCCAAGGGTCCTGTTGATCCCATGTTGAGTGGATCTGCACAAATCGCGTGAGCCGCACGACTTTGAGTAAACCTCTGGATGTGACAGCGTCAATAGGCAGTCCGTGGCTATGTGTCTGTTCTACAATTTCCTTCTTGTGTGACTGTAGTTATCTCCTGTATGGTAACTAGACGTCTAAGCTGGGGACAGTTCCAGCTTTATATGTTTGCGCGCTTATTTTATGTTATTTAGGATGGGTCAGGGCTCCTGTAAAATGGTCCAGTATCCGTAATTCTGGAAAATGTCTTGACTCTCGGGATCCACAAACTCATGCATGTTAATCTTGGCGAATGATATATCGCAGGTGGATCGTCTTAATAGTCAAACTATGACTAAATAAATTGGTAAGGATGAGGTTAACTGTTTGCGTGGTGGGAGAGTTCAATCGGGTGGACAAAATCGAAAAACTTGTCTTGATTATAGTTCAAATAATAATCAATATAGCTAGATTTATATAGCTCTCTCCTCTGCACCTACCCATCTCTCTTCTTTTTATGTAGCTAACCTGTCCTGTTGCTAGCATCGCTGCTGCTACACTTGTAGTTTTAACTTGCTGGCTTGATGAGAACTAGCACAGGTATGTCTGTGTGAGCTGGAAATTACATCTCAAACTCCAGTGTAGACATATCCTTAGAGGGAACATTATTACATCCTCAAGAGCTTCCAGAGCAAATAATTCTCACTTAGAACTAGATCTGTTTCAAAATATCAAACTCATTCTCTGATCAAATTCAGAACAAAAAGAATGTGATTTAGAGATGGTGATTGTGAGCTGATACCTAGCGTGAAGAGAGGCTATCCCACTGATGTTGGAGCTGTGGCTTAAATAAAATGAAGATAGCTAAACATTCTCCTTTGAATGACTGGTTGTGCTCTTGTACATTCCACTGCAGGTGTATGTGCACCCAATGCTCTTGAGTACAAGACTTCTGCCAGCAGTACCACTAGTCCGTATGTGTGCCCCTGCCCTTCTGATGCATAGACCTGAGGCCATAAAAGGGACATGGCTGACCCTTCCCTCTCAGTTCCTTTGCTCCATCTGTTGTGAGATCTGGAGAGTTCCCTGTCGTTCTTGAGCCTCAGTTAGCCATCTGTGAAAGAGATTTTCTGATTTGTACATACTTACAGTTCACTTTGTATAGTTACAAATTAGTTAGTTAGCTGATGGTTTAAATCCAGGGGATTTTTGCATGACAAAAAAAAGCCAAAACATCTGTGTTCCACATGCACAGCTGTCACTGAGAGTTTCAAATGTTGCCTAATTTGTGTAGGAGAGGGACAATGAGGAATATATGTCCTGTCTGTACCTCTTTCCTCACGAGGATGAAGAAAGAAAGGAATTCTTGTCTTAAAGTTAATCTTCCTGAAAAGAAAACATGTCCCTCTTAAGAGCCCGACCTTGACCACGAGAGAGCAGAGCATTCCTCCACAAGGAGTGCCTTTCTGGATGCCATGGCTCCAAAGCCTGTTTGGAAGGGAATGTAGATTCCTAGATTTAAGATGTAAGAAAGTTGAACAGATTAACCAAGAAAATGAAGAACAGAATTGTTCCCCTATCATCTGTTCTGCATTCCTTGAAGGAGGGGAATTAGGACGTTGCCTCCAGCTGCAGGATACAAACATACTTTCTGTGGCTAGGATGTATTGCCATATGAGTTTTTAGTTTATGGTAGGCAATATACACTACCAGGACATGGTGCTGCCCTTCAGCCTAACACATGCCCTGAGGGTGTTTACCAAATGTATGGCAGTAGTGGCAGTTCATCTTCAACATTTAGGCGTTCAGATATTTCCTTATTTGGATGACTGGCAGTAAGGAAAGAGTTTGCTCTCAGGATGTCCAAGCCATGTTGGTGTGCATAGCAGGAAGGGCACAACTAGAGCCACTTATCAATGAAATGGAAAAGGTTCTCAATCTGGACTGAGTCTCACTGGTTACTCACCAAGTAATAGAGATATTACACATATATTAGATATTACCCATATATTAGATTACCTGCTATATTTTAAATCTTATAATAGTTGCTATCAATGAAAACAGCATTTCTGGTAGCTGTCAGGTACCATCTGCCAAATGGGAGTCTGAGCTTCAGGCACTGTTAGCCAAGCCCCCTTTAAAGATATTTCACAAAAACAAAGTTTCTTTTTGGCCACACCTTGTTTATGTTTGAAGTTCCAGCTCAATCAGATCATTCATCTTCCGGTGTTTTTTTCCAAAGGCTCACTCTCGTACTTTGTACATTCTTTTAGATTATCTCCTATACACTTTGTAGGAGTGCAGGGCAGCTGATTAGAGAACTGTATATATCTCATTGGATTTCTGACTGCATCAAACTCTGCCATTATCTAGCAAAGATTGCTCTCCCTGCGAGGATAATGGCCCATTGCACAAAAGTTCATTCCACTTCCTCAGTCCTCTTGAGTAACATACCAACAGTGGATATATGCAAGGCAGCAACATGTTCACTAGTACATACCTCTTCTGGCCTCTGGGCTATCACTCAAGCTTTCTGAGACGGTGCCAGTATTGGAAAGTCATTGTTGCAATCTCTCTTCAAGTGATCCAAAGTCATTCTACTGCAGGTGACATTTGTGAACAATCACTTGGAGAAGAAAAAATGGTTACTTACCTATACAGTAACTATCCTTCTTCCTTTTGTGTTGTGCACATACATGTTCCACGATCCTTCCCTGCTATTTAGTGTATTAGTTCGAGAGTGGTATGAAGGAATGGAGAGAGAATCAGTGGTCAAGCTCCTTTAAAGCCCTTGGCTCCTTGAATGAGGAAGGCAGGGGTGCGTGAGCCACAAGTGGTACTGCTGGGATACATCTTTGATTTGATAGAATGTGGCGCACAGACACTTTGAGCAGAATGCTTATATTCACAATGCTGTTTAACATTTTTATCAATGACCTGGAAGAAAACATAAAATTGTCACTGACAAAGTTTACAGATGCCACAAAAATTGGGGGATTGTTAAATATTGAAGAGGACAGGTTCCTGACTCAGAGTGATCTGGTAAACTGAGCTTAAGCAAATGGACATTTTAATATGGATAAATGTAAATGTATATATCTAGGACCAAAGAACAAAGTCCATA